>NC_025698.1:25604025-25605382 GCF_000633955.1 Camelina sativa | reverse complement strand
ACTTTTACTTAACAAATTTATCAATGTTGTTTTTTTTTTTATGATGAAGGAGCTGGTTTGGAAATCATTCATGATAATCACATCATTCATAGGGACTTAAAACCTGAGGTACTTGTCTAGATTCAACAGATAAGTTTTGGATTTTGATTGTGTATTTGTGATTATAGTATTTGAAAATGGGAAACAGAACATACTACTTGTTGGGTCTGGTGATGAATTGGTGTTGAAGATTGCTGATTTTAGTCTTTCAAGGTAAATTTTTGTTTCAAAGGTTTAAGGAAAAGTGTTTTATAGCGTTTGAGGTGTTTGTAAAGATCTCTCTATATGTTTCATGGTAAAAGCAGAAAACTAGTTCCAGGAAAGTATCTTGAGACAGTTTGTGGTTCTCCGTTTTATATGGCTCCTGAAGTTCTTCAGTTTCAGAGTTACAATGAAAAGGTGTGACATTTGTTTTTATGACAGTAGTAGTATTATGTTATGATGTTCCATTGAGTGGTTTTTGCAATGGTAATTCACTTTAATAGAAAAAAACATTGTAGGCGGATATGTGGAGTGTAGGAGCAATCCTTTTCGAGCTGCTTCACGGGTATCCACCATTCCGCGGTACTAACAATGTTCAGGTCAGAGTTTTTTAAAGTTTAGTTAGTATTCTTTGATCCAAAAGCTCCCATGCCATAAAGTTAACATTTTAACGCACTAAACTAACCATAGGTTCTAAGGAACATCAAATCTAGTACATCTCTTCCCTTCTCTCGGCGTATTCTTCAGCAATCGCATCCAGATTGCATCGACGTCTGTTCAAGGTTGCTTTCTGTTAACCCAGGTACATAAAGATCTCATCCATTTGCGGGCACACTCGTGTATCCACATCACTATATATATTTTTTATTCAGGTCCTTGATTACTGTATTCTGCAGTTACACGTCTCTCTTTCAATGACTTCTACAAGCACAAGTTCTTACGGATGTGATTGTCTATCAGTCTACCCAACGAGGAGGGTATTTGTATAGAGTCTGTCAAGTGTCAACTTGTATAGAGATGGAACTCTTGGTGATCTCCCTCTCCGTCTCTCGTCACTAGTATAAGAATTTCTGTAAATAGTTTTGCAAGACTTCTTTTATATAAAGTCAAATCCAAAACCCAAATCAAACCCAAAGGGCCTTAAATCCAAAAGCCTACTAAATATAATAAACCCAAGACTCCTTAGCCGGAAAGAATAAAAAAAAGATGGCTCCGACAAAGAAAGGAAAGAAGAACAATTCGGCCGGATCAACGACGGCCAAATCCACCGCCACAGAATCTTCGAGTTTTCCGGCGTGTTTACGCCAACTTACACCTTCCTCCGTCGCCATCACCA
>NC_025698.1:25569120-25603975 GCF_000633955.1 Camelina sativa | reverse complement strand
ATCTACACTCTTTTCATCACACTTTTATTAATTATGTGTATTCGATTTGATTCTTATACTGAATTGGTTTCTCTGTTTTGAATCTGGAGATGTGAGCGAGGAAGCGGTAGGCGTTCAGATCGACGCGCCGGCAAGAGATGGTGAAGCTAACGCTGCTCTTCTCGAGTACATGAGCTCTGTAAATTCTCTTAATCTCTTTTTCGCAGATAAAGTTTTCAACTTTCAAGTTCGTTGAAGCTCTTCATTACTCTTGTTGCTCTCATAGTTTAATAATTTGATGTGGAGTTGTGTCTCTGTAATGTCTTTGATGAAATGATTAGGATTTCTCGTTGAGCCATTAGTCATATAACAGTTTAGTTGTTGTTATGATCGAGAGTGCAATGGGTATGCATGCACTGCGTTTGGTAGTGAGAATTGTTTGTCTGTTGTTGATCTTGATAGCTAAAGAAGTGATGAATCTTTCTCAACACATCCTCACTTCTACAAAATGTTATCTTTAACAGGTATTGGGAGTGAAAAGAAGACAGGTCTCACTCGGTTCAGGATCCAAGTCTCGAGATAAAGTTGTGATTGTTGAGGATATGACACAACAAAGCGTTTTCCAAGCTTTGTCCGAAGCATCAAAACCTGCCTAATGATCCCCTCAAGCCTGTAACTTACATGGAGGAACCAAATCACCAAAAGCTAAATGGTTATTGGTAAAGGTACGAATGCTATAAAGAGCTTCAGGATTTGTAATAGAGATCATTGTTGGATGTTATACTATAATGATTATATGCAATGTAAATCTGTAGTCTGACTATTGCTTGTTATTTATCTAAGTTGTCCCAATTGATCAGTGAATGATTACTTTTACCATGGATTTAGGATGGTTTCTATGTGACTTTGTTTATCCTTATATGTATTAATTTAAGTTTGGATTTAGGATGTTCTTTTTTTTTTTTTCATTTTAGGTAGAATTTCAGGATTTGTTATAGAGATAATTGGTTGGGTTACATGCCATATAAAATCTTTAGACTAAGTTGTGTTTAGTCTAGCCCACTTGTTCTGAAGTCATAGAGATTACTTTAACTGTGTATTTAGGATGATTTCTTTATGAACTAGTTGATCCTTATTTAGTCTTCGATTCACTTAAGTGGAAGCTGTGTATATTTTTAATCGTTTTAATTTGTGGACCAAAAGAAGATAAAAATGGGCTCTGGAGATTACTTTCTTGAATCTTTCGGATCAGAAAGAATAGCAAAGCAAACGTATAAGTTCATAAAAGTTTTTAAAAGTCCAATTTTTAACATTTTATTATTTTTATGAACCGAAATAGTACAAACTAGAATATCAATTTCTCTCCATCGATCGAATACTATAAGATTTGCGCGTATACGTTTTAAATATAAGTGGTTGTATATTCCTCACAATATGAATTTGAATTGATTAAGTTATGCCACGACGCGTGCCCATGCATCTTGAAGTCACTTTCAATGATCTTCTAAAGTAATCATTTGATTTCACTACCAAAAAAATTTAATCATTTGTTTGGTTTTTCAATTTAAAAAAAAAAAAGAAAAAAATCCATTTGATTGATTTTTAAATTTAAAAAAGAATGAAAAAAATATCCATTTGATTGGTTTTTTAAACCTAAGAAAAAAAAAATCCATCAGTATTTCCATGTTATCTACCAATTGGTTGATAAACTCCAATCATCGTAAAGCTCATCTGTAAATTGTGTCACCTAACCACCACAACGATCAGAAAACCTAAATTCTTTAAGACTAACTAGGTAGTAACCCTTGCAACAACACAAAATAAATTTTTGTTTGAAAGATTACAATTGTAAATATATTTATTTTATATATATTTATAATACAAATTTATATTGGTTTGAATTCATCAAGTTTATGAAAGTTTAAAATAGTAATCATTTCACCATAAATTTTAGATTGACATGATGGTTGAACTCGATCGAATGTAAACCGAATTAGTGATCGGTTAGATTTCTATCAAAATCTTGAATCATCAAATCATAAAAAATTGCGAAAAAACTAAAATTTCATGAACCGGGTAAATCCCGTCCGCTAAGCCTTCTCGTATCGGGTTAAAATATTTTGAGCCGCAAAATGTCTTTACATCTGTCGCGCTTGAATTTGTAAGATTTGTGGGTAACCACATGCATTTCAATAAATTATTTTTTCTAATAAATAAAATATATTAAAACTTAAACTTAATATATTAATAAATTTATTTTAAAAATAAATAAAAATATCTTTCTATTTTTTTTAATTTTGATGTTTATGTTATATATGTATATATTATAAATTTATTTTATGATTTTAAAAATATATATTTTATCTTTTTTTCATAAGTCTGCGGAAAGTTTACAAATCGAGGGAGTTCACCGGGAAAACAATTATCAGTGAAAGATTAAAATTCAATTTAGTTATTAAAATTTTATGATCTTTTTCTCTTACCCAAAAGCTTGAAGAAAAATAGAATATTAATTTTCATGATATTTATGTTTAATTTTTAATAAATTTATGTATGAAAAATTAATGAACTTATATATGAAAATTAATTAACGTAATTTAATATATAAGTTACGAAGCTATGTGAACGCGGTACAACAGTTTTTTATTTGAGAATGCTTCTCTATTAATATATATATATATATATATATATATATAGGGGATGTAAATATATTCCTTTTCAGTTATAGAAATATTTATACACGAAAACAAATAATTTTTTAAGTACATTTTTTTTTGGAATTTTAACCTTATATAAAAAATTCTTTGGTATATATATATATATATTTATCTCAATTTTCTAATCTAAATTGGTATGGAAACCAATTTATTAAAAGATTAAAGAAAAAACTATCTAAAATTTCATTTTTTTTAAGAAGTGTAATATACATTCATAGAAAATGTAAAGATATGAGTACTATCTTGTTCAATTTTGTATTTTATTTTGCTGATGTCTTGATAAATAGTTATTTTTTATAGTGTTTGGGAACAATTCTTGGTATATTATTTGTTGAATAACTGTTTCTGCTAATATAACTAGACATTAGATTTTTTTAAATTAAATATGATTTGAAAAGTATACGCTAAAAAATATAGTATACATGATAACAAATTTTAAAATAACATATTTGTTTTTTTTATTGTTTTTTTGTAAAAAATAAAATAGCTTAGAGTTGTAAATAATAAATCAAAATAAGGATAGATAACCAAATGTGTCTCGATTTTTCTACCCACAATACATCAGCTTTTTCGAGAAAATGTTTTTCTATCAATATATAAAGATAGACTATATTCATAAAAATGAAGAGGCCCTATATTTTTAAAAAGTAAATAAATTGCATGATGAATTGTGGACAATTATTAAAAAAAAAGTTACGTGGGCTGGGTTTTTAGGAAGACTTTTTTTTTGTTTTTGTTTTTAATATATAAATAGTTTGGAGACAAAATCAGGTGGAACCAAGTTTCGTTGTTTGTGTTTTCGATTGAACAACACTTGTTATATCTTTGGCCCTCGTCTCTGCCTTTTCTTCTATCGATTTTACAAATTAGGGTTCTTTGTTTTTGGTTAACGTAAAAATTAGGGTTCTCTTGTTGTATCGTCTTCTCGTCTGAAGTTGGCTTATAAACTTAGAAAACAGAATCAACCTTCCATTTTCCAGGTAATTTCGTATCTCATAGTCATCTTGATATCTGAGTTTTGATAGAAAATTCCCTTCCTACCATAAGCATGTATGTCCCTACGTCTTTGTTTATGTTTATGTTTTGCTTTTGCATTTATTTTTTTTTTTGTTGCCATATAGCTAGAAGAACTTTGGTTTTGAAGAAAACTAGTAATAAAGAAGACTAATAAGATATGGAAGGTTCAGAAGATGCTTCTGCAATTGTAGAACCTCCTGACCCAGAAGTTCTTGAAATCGACCCAACTTGTCGATATATTCGGGTAACTAATCCATCATCTCTTGCATAATTGTTTCAATTCTTTTGTAAACATGTCACAAAATATTAGGTTCCACCAAAATTCCCCTGTTTCTCCTTCTTTTCTTTTTGTTTTTTTTTTTGTCTTCTTGACCATATTTAAATGTGTAAACCTTTCAGTACAAAGAAGTAATAGGCAAAGGCGCATCCAAGACAGTGTATCCCTTGTTCTGTTTGCTTTACATATTCTTGTTTTTTTTTTCCAATCTCATATTGTGTAATAAGACATCATATATATATAGTTTTGTCTTTTGAAGCTTAGAGAGAATCTTGAATTCATTATTTCTTTAACTCTCTTGAACAAAATAATCAGTTTCAAGGGATTCGATGAAGTAGATGGGATTGAAGTTGCATGGAATCAAGTAAGGATCGACGATATTTTGCAGTCACCAGATTGTCTAGAGAGGCTGTATTCCGAAGTGCGGCTTTTGAAATCGCTCAAGCACAAAAACATTATCAGGTTTTATAACTCGTGGATCGATGACAAGAACAAAATGGTTAACATAATTACCGAGTTGTTCACTTCAGGAAGTCTCCGACAGTATGTACTTTGTTTTGCTCATTTTGCTAGCTAGCTGTTTTGTTGTTATCTCGCTGCTGCGAAAAATAGAGGTTTCTGGAGAGTTGTGATTAAAGCAGTCAAGTTTTGGTTTTCTTAAAGGTACCGTAAGAAACATAGAAAGGTGAACATGAAGGCTGTGAAGTGGTGGGCGAGACAGATCTTAACGGGACTAAAATATCTACATAGTCAAGATCCACCGATTATACACCGAGATGTCAAATGTGACAACATTTTTATCAACGGTAACCATGGAGAAGTGAAAATAGGAGATCTTGGTTTAGCTACTGTCATGGAACAAGCTAATGCCAAAAGTGTTATTGGTATGATTTTTTTGCCTTTATATACTCCGGAAATTTGCTCCTATTTCTTTGCCTTTTAAGGATGAAACTGAAAGTGTTATAACCAACAGGAACACCTGAGTTTATGGCGCCTGAGCTTTACGATGAGAACTACAACGAGCTCGCTGATATATATTCGTTCGGAATGTGTATGTTGGAAATGGTGACTTTTGAATATCCTTATTGTGAATGTAGGAACTCTGCTCAAATCTACTAGAAATTTTCATCGGTATGTTCTACGTTTTCACATTATGTACCACCATTGGTTTATTTCATACAAACAAGATTTAATCACTTACAGTGGTGACTTTTTTTTTTTTTTACCTTAGGGGATAAAACCAGCTTCACTCTCTAAAATTAAGATCCAGAAGTAATGAAATTTATCGAGAAATGTTTATTGCCAGTTTCTGAAAGGTTATCAGCAGAAGAGCTTTTATTGGATTCATTTCTCAATGTGAATGGTTTAGTTATGAACAATCCATTACCGCTTCCCGACATTGTAATGCCCAAAGAAGGATCTTTCGGAGAACGTTGTCTTATGTCTGAAGGACCGCCTAATGCTCGGAACAGACCAATGTCAATGAATATCGACGAGGATAGTAACCTTCCTATTGTTATTTCAAGCAACAATTCAGGATCAATGTGTGTTGAGGTTAGACGTGCAAAGCGAGGCAACTTCTTTGTCCTCAAAGGTGAAGAAAATGGTGAAAACTCTGTCTCGCTAATTCTACGTATAGTCGATGAAAATGGTTAGTTTCTTTAGCCTTATAAAACGTATATGTTCATTTATATAAAAAAAAATGTTTATTTTATAATGAGTTTTAATTGTTTATTTTGCGTGCAGGGCGTGTGAGGAACATACATTTCCTATTCTTTCAAGAAGGTGACACTGCTTCTAATGTATCGAGTGAGATGGTTGAACAGCTTGAATTGACGGGTCAAAACGTTAAGTTCATAGCGGAACTGATTGACGTGTTACTCGTC
This sequence comes from Camelina sativa, assembly GCF_000633955.1. NCBI lineage: Eukaryota > Viridiplantae > Streptophyta > Magnoliopsida > Brassicales > Brassicaceae > Camelina > Camelina sativa. The sequence goes on along the minus strand of NC_025698.1, from coordinate 25,598,099 downwards.
AATTTGATACCGAGTTGGAAAACCGATGTAACGGTTGATCATCTTATTCATCCGCTACAGAACCAGAGCTCCAAGGACAATCATCAAAACGGTGCAAATTCTCAAGCTGGTGAATCCATTAGTCACTCTTTGTTGGTTTGTGGTCGGTTTGCGCCCATGATTTGGAGCATACCGAACCGGTTTAATTGAACCGGTGTAATAGAGAAGTTGTTTTCTAAAAGATGCGAAACTCATTTGTGGTTGTTGGTGAAGTCTCTTGCCTTGTAGATAAAAGGAGGATTACGCAGAGACATGAAAAAAGGACTTGGACAACACTTGTGTCCATTGACATTGAAAGAGAGTAAAAGCTTCTAGAGAGAGAAAGCTTCGAGAGATCAACGGAAAGAGCACTTGAACGATGGCTTGTGGTTGATTTATATCTGTGATTTCAACCCCGATCTCTGCATCAGTTCTCAGACGATTCATGTCATATTCGTCACTAAACCGGTGAAAGTACGTTTCCGGTTTCACGCTTCCGCATAGTAGTCTAACATTGGTATCAGAGCATTTGGCTACGGTTCTGGCATGTTTTTCATTCTTAGTTATCATATCGCTTTGAGAACCGAATTTGAATGCATAAATTTGAGACAATATGTGAATAAACCGCCGATTTTAATTCGCCCATAACTCTCTGTACAAAATCCGTAATAGCATGATTTCGGTGGCCGTGCGTAGATATTGAAATTCTCTTTCTAATGGTATATCGCACGCCTGATTTCGTTCAGTATACAGAGAGTTATAGGGGCCGAAATTTTTTCGTGTAAATGGGCGTTTAATATATGTATGAGGAAGATGATGAACAGTAATCGCTATGTGGCAGATTCTGATTTGTTTAAAACATATATTGTTTATTCAATAAAATGAGTTTGGTATGTCCAAATTTTTTAAAAATTAAATTTCTCTAGTTTTGTCGTGATAAAGAAATTAAGAATCTGAAATTATTTTTTAGTCAAAATTTTTTTTTAATGAAGCATGTTTTATTTATTAATTCATGTTAGAAAATACTTTAATTAAGTGGGAGTTCTAGTTTAGTTTAGAACTTAAAATTTTGCATGATATAAGTTAATTTGTTGTGACAAGATTGTAATACGGGTGATGATTGGGAACATAGTGAACTCTCGATCTTGTATTATAAATTGAGTTACACTAGATTGATTTATGTTTATGGCAAAATGTATGTTATGTGTGAATAAATATGCAAACGAATTAATGTCTTTGAATATTCCAACAGGCATGGCTTGTAAGAATATTATTGCGGAGCTCAATAGAGGAGACAAACTGGATGGTGACAACTACGATATTTGGTATCGCAAAGTCCAGTATGTCCTTGAAGAGCAAGAGGTGAAAGAGACTCTTTTCCATCTCATGGAAGAGCCTGAGCAGGGTACTACCGCTCAACATAGAAGGGATCAAGAGGCATATGTTGTCTGGAAAAGAAAGAATAGCATCGCTCGCATTACGTTGCTGAGTTGCATGCAAGATGATCTTATGTGTGAGTTTGAAGAGTATGACACTGCTAAAGGCATGTGGGAGGCGTTGAAAGAGAAGTTTGGTGCCACTTCAGCCACCAAACTTAGGAGACTTAATCAGAGGTTTAATGACTACAAGAAGCGCCCAAATCATTCGATGAGGCAGCATCTTAGAGTCATGGCAACCATGATTAGAGAGCTTAAAGGTGCTGGTCAAATTATATCTGATGAACAGCAAATCCAAGCAGTTCTCCGCTCGTTGCCTGAAAGTTGGGACCATATGAAGGTTCAAATGACGCATAATGTTAATGTGAAATCCTTTGAGGATATATCACGTCATCTTGAGTCAGAGGATGAGCGCTTAGAGGCTGCTAAATCCTTCAATGAGGCCAATGTTGCAAGTTCAAGCTCAAGCTTGAAGCGCAAGAGAGGTAACAAAGGAAACAAGGCTCCCTATCAACCTGAACTTAAGAAGCAGAAAAAATTTGCCAAGCGTGGAGGGAAAAAGGATATGACCAAAATAAAATGCTACAACTGTAGCTCCATGGGCACTTTGCTCGTGAATGCACTGAGGCAAAGAAGGTATTATCCTTAAATTCTACTTGCAAATATGCTTTTGTTTCTAGTTGTGTTATGCTTACCGAATCTCATCCTTTGTGGATTGTAGACTCAGGAGCAACAGACCACGTAACTAGGAATCGAGATGCGTATGTCGAGTACCGGCGGATACCTAAAGGTTCAAGATGGTTGTATGTAGGAAATAACTCCAAGGTTGCGGTACTGGGTATTGGCACTTGTCAGCTACACATGAGTGGCGGAAGAACACTTATCTTACATGATGTCTTGTATGCTCCTGAAATCCGTCGGGACCTTGTCTCTGTTTTAGCTTTACTTAAGTTAGGATTTGGTTTGAATTTCCATGACATGTGTTTAAAAATTACTCTAGGGTCTGTGTACTACGGTTATGGTTATGCTTGTGATGGTTTTATTGTACTTGATTGTACTACGAATATTACTACTAGTAATGTTGATCAAAGTTTTTCATATGTCACAAGTTCTACAAATGTTGAAATAAATGTGTGGCATTCTAGACTTGGTCATATTGGTGTTGATCGAATGAATAGATTGGCTAGAGAAGGCCTTCTCGGCTCTCTCGCCCGAATAGATCTTGACACATGTGAACCATGTTTAGCCGGAAAAGCAAAAAGGAAACCATTTGGAAAAGCAACTAGAGCTGAATATCCATTGCATTTAATTCATTCCGACATTTGTGGTCCGATGAATGTGAGGGCAAGGCATGGGGCTTTATATTTTATCACCTTTATAGATGATTTCACTCGATTCGGGCATGTGTTCCTGATTTCTCATAAATCAGAAGCACTAGAGTGTTTTAGACGTTACATCACTTTGGTCGAAAATCAATTGGAGAGGACGATCAAGTGTTTGAGAACAGATCGAGGTCGTGAATACTTATCTGAACAATTCAAAGAATTGTGTGATGAAAAAGGTATTGTCAGGCAATTGACTACCCCATATACACCGCAACAAAATGGTGTAGCGGAAAGAAGAAATCAAACGCTTCTTGAAATGGTTAGGTCTATGATGGCACAAGCTAACCTTCCAATTTCATATTGGGGTGATGCATTAATGACTGCTGCCTATGTACTTAACCGTGTGCCCTCTAAATCTGTTACTTCTACTCCTTATGAGTTATGGAAAGGGAGAAAACCTGACCTAATGCATCTACGACCTTGGGGGTCTGCAGCATTTGTTCGCGATACTTCTCATCCTCATGGAAAATTGGGTCCTAGAGGAAAGAAGTGTATCTTTATAAGATATTCTGAGCACTCTAAGGGTTATGTGCTTATCGGCGAACACTCAGATGGAGGTATAACAGAAATCGAATCACGAGATGTTACATTCTTGGAAAATGACTTTCCTCGAAGGGGAGAGATTGATAAGGCGTTTCATCTTCAAGAGATGGATGACCCGACTAATGTTACTTCTACTAACCAATCTGTGGAAGTTGGTGAAAGTTCACGAGAACTATCTCAACTTAGTGGGAGAGATACATTGGTTAGTGATTCTCATAGGATGGAATCACAAGAGTCAGAGGTGCGTAGAAGTAGACGTGGAAACATTCCCCGACGTCGTTTTGAGATCGAAGGGGAAGCTTTCATGGTTGCTCTGCATGATGACTTAGAGCCTCGAACTGTTTATGAGGCTCTCTCTTGCCCAAAATCAGATGAATGGAATGTTGCAATTGGAGAAGAACTAGAATCTATGAAGGTAAACCAAGTATGGGACTTGGTTGATCTTCCGCCAGAACGTCGAGCGATCGGAAACAAGTGGATTTTTAAGATCAAACGAAAGGCGGATGGATCCATAGATAGGTATAAGGCTCGCTTGGTGGCGAAAGGATATACCCAACAAGAAGGTATAGATTATGAGGAAACGTTTTCACCAGTGGTGAGGTTTGCCTCAATTCGCCTTATTCTAGCCTTAGTCGCCGGATTAGATTTAGAATTACATCAAATGGACGTTAAGACTGCGTTTCTTAACGGGGAACTAGAAGAAGAAATCTACATGGAACAACCAGTTGGTTTTGTTGTAGAAGGCCAAGAGCGCAAAGTTTGCAAGCTCAAACGTTCAATATATGGCCTAAAACAATCTTCTAGGCAATGGTATTTTCGCTTTCATCGAGCTATTACCTCTTATGATTTTACGATGATTAGTGAAGACCATTGTGTCTACGTCAAGAGCACTGGACAATCCTTTGTAATTCTATCTCTATATGTCGATGACATATTGTTGGCTGGAAATGATATGGAGTTTCTCATGACTATTAAGAAATGGTTATCATCTCATTTCGAGATGAAGAATATGGGAGAAGCTGATTATGTTCTCGGTGTTAAGATATACCGAGACCGATCAAGGAATTTATTAGCTCTTTCACAAGAGTCATATATTCGTACAATCCTTGAAAGGTTTAAGATGCTTGACAGTAACCCCATTGACACTCCAATTGCGAAAGGTGAAAGCCTAAACCTTGATATGTGCCCTAAGACCCTTGAAGAGAAACGAGAGATGGAAAAAGTCCCATACTCTAGTGCTGTGGGCAGCTTGATGTATGCTATGATGTGCACCCGGCCGGATATTTGTTATGCTGTTGGCTTAGTAAGTCGTTACCAGTCAAACCCCGGGAGGAAACACTGGATGGCAGTGAAGAGAATTCTTAGATACTTGAAAGGAACAATGGACTATTCCTTGTGTTATCAAGGAAGTGATTTGCGTTTAATGGGTTATACAGACGCCGACCATGGTGGCGACATGGATGGACGCAAATCGACTTCAGGATATGCTTTCTTGCTTAATAATGGTGCTATCACTTGGAGTAGCAAGAAACAATCTTGTACAGCTCTATCCACAATGGAAGCTGAGTTCATTGCATGTTCAGCATCAGTCCAAGAAGCTGTATGGCTAAGAAGATTCTTAGAAAGCTTACAGATCACTCCAGAGGCTTCGTGCCCTGTGACTATTCATTGTGATAGTCAAGCGTGTATTGCTTTCTTGAAAGATCATAAGTATCATGGAAGGACAAAGCACATTGCAATCAAAAATAATTTCGTGAGAGACATTGTGGCAAATAAGGAGGTGGTCATTAAGTACATATCTACGCATAGGATGGTAGCTGATCCATTTACCAAACCCATCCCAAGAGATGTTTATCTCGCTCATATTCGAGCTTTAGGTCTGCGTAGAATTTGATTTGTGTACTTATGAAAAATTTGTCATTTGACGTTGTATTTGTATTGGATATTACATATATATTTAATGATATATATATATTTTTTTCGATATCATATACATCGGTCAATTTTTTTTTATGTTTGCATATTACACACAAATAATAAGAAGTGTCACCAAGTAGGAGATTGGTTCACTCACATGAACAATCGCCTCAAATTTCTTTGTGAGATGTTGAGATGAGACATGACCAGCTTGGCGCTAGTGGGAGCTTGTTTTTGTAAGGCTAGTTAATGTTGCCTTGATAAAGAGTCAAGATGAGATATGCTTATTAAGATATCAATCATGATTGACCCAAAATCATGAATACTTGGAAGAGCGGGATAAGTACATAATCAGGCGCTAGACAGCGAGATGATAGTAGCTTGATCCTCATAGTAGTACTTGGTTTAACCAATTGACACATTTTTTTGAAAAGAGTTAACTACTATGACATGTGAGTCATACCACATGTGCTAGTCCGACAATATAGGAAGCGAATGATATTTTATTTGTAATCCCTATCATCCGCAATGTGAGTTCCTATAAACCACACTATGGTTTCAAGAGTTACCCTTGAACCTTCGTCTATGTTCTGAAGGGATAAGCTAATGTTCGCTACTTTAGTATGTTTATCCAATGGTGATGGAATAATTAGCCTTATGGGACATGCTAGGAAAGCGGTTAGTTTAGAACGGATAGACATAAGTACGGAAGGGAAAAACTATTTGATTTTACATTGACATATGTGTTTGCTGGCCAGCCACTATATCGCTCAATTGGAGTTTGAATATAGTGAACACATGATGTGAAATGTCTAACATATGCTATAGGGATAAGATATGTTAAGATTGATGTAAAAGATAAATGAGTTTGGGGGACAGCGAGACATGCTGAAATGCAATTATTTTCTTTAGGGTTGTAGCAGTTATGTATTCCTAACAGGTGCATAGTTTAGCTCCCAAGTGCAGGTGTACTCGCAGGGTCGCACGGTTCATTTGTTGTATGGTTTCCATGTTTCGATTCTCGAGCTGAACTCTAATATTTCTCTAGTATTAATTATGCTCCCTATCATGTGCGAGTGGGAGATGTTGGTTTGTGGTCGGTTTGCGCCCATGATTTGGAGCATACCGAACCGGTTTAATTGAACCGGTGTAATAGAGAAGTTGTTTTCTAAAAGATGTGAAATTCATTTGTGGCTGTTCGTGAAGTCTCTTGCCTTGTATATAAAAGGAGGATTACGCAGAGACATGAAAAAAGGACTTGGACAACACTTGTGTCCATTGACATTGAAAGAGAGAGAGTAAAAGCTTCTAGAGAGAGAAAGCTTCGAGAGATCAACGGAAATAGCACTTGAACGGTGGCTTGTGGTTGATTTCCATCTGTGATTTCAACCCCGATCTCTGCATCAGTTCTCAGACGATTCATGTCATATTCGTCACTAAACCGGTGAAGGTACGTTTCCGGTTTTACGCTTCCGCATAGTAGACTAACACTCTTTGTCCTCGGATTACTGCCCACGATCCGATGACGAGGCAAACCCGACCGTAGCTGTGGAAACAGAAGATCAAGAAGTAGAGACACCAGGAAGCTTGGAGGAAGAAGAAGAAGATGAGAGGTTAAAGGAGGAGCTAGAAAAGATAGAAGAACGGTTCAGAGAAGAGATGAAAGAGATTGCGAGGAAAAGAGAAGAAGCAACAATGGAGACAAAAAGTAGATTTTTCGACAAGAAGATGGCAACAACAAGTTGAGTTAAAAGTAAACAACAAGAGAGCAAACACTTTGGTTTTGGATTCCTCTGTTTTGCTTTTTTCTCCTTTTCCATTTTTTTTATAGTTTGGTCAAAAGAGAAAAAGCTTTTGTTGTTACTTGTTTCATTGCAAGTGTAGCTCCAAGATAAAAAAGAGTATTTTCTTATGGTAATTGGGATTTTACATTATTTTATAATGTTCTGCCTGTTTCGGTTCATCAATATACATAGGGCTGGGCAAAATAACCGATAACCAAATAACCGACCGAAACCGAACCGAAAAAAACTAAACCGAACCGAACCGAAATTCTTCAAATACCCGAATGGTTAGTAAAAATCTATATCCAAACTAACCGAAACCGAACCGAACCGAACCGACAATTAAATGGTTAACCGAAATATCCGAAAACCTAGAAGATATCAAATATTATATACTTAATATTATGCAAAACTATAAAATAAACTTAAAATATAAATTATTTCTAGATTCAAAACAATTAAATATTTTAAATAATCAATATATGTAAATGTTATTATTTTGAATTTACAAAGTTAAATACTATTTTGTAAAATTGAATCAATATTTTTCCCTTTTTTGTATTTTTGTTATTGTATATTTGGTTAATTTTGGTTATATTCGGTTAGTTTTGGTTATATTTGGTTTATTTGGTTAATGTTAATATAATTTATGTTAGTTATGGTTATTTATTTAAATAACCAAACCGAAACCGAACCGAAAGAAACCAAACCGAACTAAACCGAAATTTCATAAATATCCCAATGGTTACTATATTACTATATCCAAAATAACCGAAACCGAATACAACCGAACCGAAACCGAATGGTTAACCGAATGCCCAGGCCTAAATATACATTTGTAGTTTACAGAGAAATATAAAAAGAACTAATTGTGAATGTTTTTTTCTAGTCCTATCCGAGTCCCTTTTTCAGGGAAAGAAAGTTTAAGGTAGAGTTTGGTTCAGTCATGGTCGTCCTCAATGGAATACTTCGAGAACAAATGAATCTGATGAACTGTTGAAAAATGCTTTGTTTATTTGTTTCTTCCCCAACAGGGTATCCCATATTCCTGAACCTGTCTACACAGAGTTAGTCAACTGGATCAAGATACAACTATATCCAGATGAGCTACTCGCTGGCTTTGTTACGTGGTCGTATGGTCATATTGCCTATTCTCTGTCTCACCTTCATTGCGAGGATTGGGAGCCTGGCGAACAAATTATTCTCAACTCTAATGTAGTTTTTTTTTTGAAAAAACCATTGAAAACTCTCCTCAATCTTTTGTCTGACCTAACTTGTACATTTTGTTTTACGATTAGGTGACGATATTTTATGCATTAATTAGCAATGGCACTGCGTAGCAGTCCTCATGCTTTGATTATAGGAGCCCCGTCTCTGAGGTATACGCAGAGTTGGTATCAAACAAAGCGCTTTGATACTAGTCTCATTACTGTTTGGATGACTGCTCAGGTTCGCGTGATTCTCATTATGTGAAATAGGACAAGAACTAGAGTATTTTGCCTTGTTTTACCTGACCTAGATAGGTATCCTCAATGTTATCAAAACGTGGAAAGGCCTCCCAACAAAGTGTACATGTAGGCTTGTATGTATGGGCGCATACCTTGTTACCACTAGTCAGTAACAACACCATCTACTTCTAGTTCTTGCAATTTTCTTTTCAGAATTTTGGCGAACCAGAGGCTCATACTGAACTTGTAAGTGCTCCTGTGTGGAAGGGAAAACGACTCGATCCACCTCCTTCATTTGAGATCCTGCTGCAGCTTACATTCCCTGCTACATCCGCAAGAGAAGGGGTAAGTATGATAGTAGTATTGAAATTTATTATACAACAAAACCTTGAATCCATCTTTGAGTTTTCTGCTTCCCTCTTCTCTTCTCAAAATAGAGTTTGTAATCTGTTACCGTTGTTGTAGGAAATCCTGTTTTAGCCAAGGAAGCTGCTGCAATTGCTATCTGGTCTCTGACTGAAAACATTTTTTGCTGGAACCATTAAGACTATCTATATAAGCAGAACCTAGAAGCTAGTGTTGCTATTCTTGAAATGCTTGTAATGGAGGGATCATTCCCAGAAACTATTATCATCAACGTATGATAATTTCACTCTCAGTCAAACTATGAAGAGCTTCAGGCTAAAGGTCATGCCTCTTACTCTTCTAATTTCAACCATAACTCAGTTGTAATTTCATCTCTGACTTAACCTGTGATGTTTTTTAGAATAAAAATGCCATCATTGAAGGAGGAGCCAATGGTTCTCTTTACAAAGAAGCTGACAAGTCTTGCAAAGTGCTATTGGGGAGAGTCTCCCGTGGAAGTAGCAGCCTCAAAAGCAGGTGCATTACTATTGTGCTTCTAGCTACTGCACTAACCGCTACTGTACTTGTTCCACTTGAGATAGTGTTTTGGTTTTTACAAATAAAGGCAACTCAGGTTTCATTTTTATAATCTTGCAATTAGAGGCAATATAATTATTTATTATTTATTGAGTTAGGATAAAACATTCTATTAGTCAATCTCTAAAACAAGTATTTTTTTTAATCTCTGAAATTTTGATTTGTTTTGTTGTATATTATTAAACTTATATCATTATTAGATTTGTATATGTGTCTATTCAATCTATTCAAAATAGAAGAATTCCTTATCACACTTTGTTCTCCAAAAATAACAATTTTTTTTCCCCAAAATATCATGAAAGTTTTATTTTATTTTCAAAATATCACAAGCACACACAAAAAAAAAAATCAAACAGTGTAGAATTTTGTTACTTTTTTTTGGGGTTAACTATTTCTGATTTAGGGTATATAATTTTAATGGGTAGGATTTAGTATATTTAGGATTTAAGGTTTAGCTATGAATGTTGAAAACTTAGTTTTAATTTTGTGTAATTATGGAAAACATATTTTAATGGTATTTCTGAAAAATAAAATTAATAATGGTATTTCGAAAAAATTCATTTATGAGAATTTCTCTCATATTTATTATTTATTATGAGTATAAGTTAATTTGATGGTTTTTTACTTAATGAAAATATGAGATACCAAGCTAACATTAGTTTTTTTCTAGAGAATTTAAAATATTTTAAAGATAATAAAACTAGGTTGGTTTAGTTTATTTTTTATTATTAATTTTGTTTTTGTATTTTTTGAAATTTGTTGTTTGGAATCGAATATCATAATTAATAAGTTTTTTTGTAGTGTTCAATGGTATTTTTTTTCATATTTTTATAATTTGTTGTAGTTTTCAAAGTAAAAAATGAAGAAAAAAAAATTAGACTTAAACAAATTGTGATTAAAGTAATTTTTGTTACACATTGGTAAGTGAGTCCGCGTAAATGATTTTCAAAACAAATAAATACTTAGATAAATAAACATTAAAATTTATTTTAATGATATATAAATTGGATGATATTGTATATAAATGTGATTTTTTTATTATAACTTGAACTTACTCATTATATATCACTACCAAGTACAATATTTATGCCAATCAAGCTCAATAATTGAAGCCATCCAATTTAGTTCAATTTTTCAATATAACATGATAAACCAGGATAAGATTTGCCTTTGTAAAAATTATTCGTGGACGTTGATAAGCCAGCTTGACGACTTTGGAATAAAGTGTTTGGTTTTAAATCATTGTCTCCTTCTCCACGAGATATTCTTTATAAAGCTTTGAAGTCTTGGTCATGCTTAGGAGAACCAACGACTTGAACCAAACATTTTGAATCACTTTGTGATATGAAGGTGGTGATTCTGTTTTTAATGGTGTTCTCTATATGGCATGTGACTGTAGTAGGTGAGCGATGAATATTGTAATGAAGTCGGTTGTTTCGTTCTGTCCATAACTCATATATTGAAGCCTGCATGCACCTCGAAGTGCGCCTCCAACCATTCAAGATATTGCAACTATATAACCGACTATGATTCCAATCTATCATCTGTTGTTTGCTACAAATCAAATATGAAGCTTTTGAATTTTACTAAGATCGAAAGAGAAATAAAAAATGATAATTCTCACATAGAGAGTTAATACTAAACCTTGAAAAAAGAAAACGTTTGGGTCCCAAGCAGCAATTTGCTCAATATCATCTTCATTCAAGACCTAAGTCAATAAAGAAAAGGTGAGTCAATTTATGCAAACACTAATATTTCTTCTTGAAGCAACTCTAAAAGCTTGAATAAAAACAACATTTTTACCTCAATTAGACATGCAATTCTAAAAGAAATTAATGAACTTTGTCATGTCAAAGTTGCTCTTTTGTGAATTTTTTAATCTTTTGTATATGAGACGACAATTGTGTGGTTAGGGAGGGGCTTACCAGATGAATTGATATTTATATGTATCTCTTCTCTTCTTCCTTCATCTTCACATCACTATGTCTCTCTCTCTATCTCTTTTCTCCTTCTCTCTCTCTATTCTATTTTTTCAAATTTCTTCCTTATCCTAATTTTTAACCTCGCTTCTTCTTCCAAAGAGTTCTCGATAACCGGAGAATTTGATTTCAGAATCTGTAGATTTTGATGAAATTCTTGTTCGAATTAATCAAAGGTGAATATGGTGATATTGCTTTGCCTCTTTAACAATGACCTATGCTTCTTCCATGTCTCGCCCCGCACGAGTCGTGCGTTTTCTTCTCTTTGTGTTTGTTTCATTGAAGGCAAAACTTTGTGACGATTCTTTTGTTTCTTCTCTCTAACTGAATTCAAGAGCAGTCTTATAGTGTGAAGGAGATAATTTTTTATTATTATGTCAGCAAGGGTTTATGAAGTGAAAGACAACATGATGTGGCACATAGAGGTGTCAATCGGGCTGACTCGACTCGGTCCGGCCCGAAATCCGCAAAACCCGCATATATTTGAGCCTTTCTCGGTCCGCCCAAAATCTTTCTGAGCCTATATTTCAAAGCCCGGCCCGACTCTAACAGGGTTACAAGACTTTTCGGCCTTTTCTGGACTTATCTTACGGATCAAAAATTCAAACTTATAAGTTATTTTATAACATGTCGTAAAAAGCAATGTTTAAAGGTGGAATATGAAATAAATCAATCAAAATTTAAAGAACACATTTATATTCACTAAAATCAACTTAATCTAAAAGAAAAAATTAAAACCAAATAAATTTTTATACTTAAACCAAATAAATATATATATAATTCATATAAAATATCATAGATAAAGATTTTAAAAATATTAAGTAAATATGAAAATCAATATTAGAGTTTTAAACTTTATTTACAATCAAATATTGCAATCAAACAAAAATGGTAATGAAACGATCGCACCCGGATTCCCAATCCTCACACAGGATGCACGGGAAACAATCTTACCGGAACCCCATAATTCCGACGAGACAACCGGTGTAAAAATCGCTCCTTACAGAAACTCCCACAAACACACCAAACACCACCTCATGTTGTTATTGAGTCGCACAACCAACCACCCCTAGCGACCGAGTAACAAGAGAGGTGGGCTGAAATATTTGATTCCGTCCAGCCACGGAAAACACTTCCCCACAATTATTCCAACTCACTATCAACTCCTCTATTGTCGAACGGCACCCCCAACTGGTGTTGAACGTCACCCATCGCACCACTTGCGAACCAACACACACACCAACGCTCACGGCATCACTTCCGTCAATCTCTCCTTATCCAAACCTAACTCCAGCTGTCATCCTAGGACCCAAACACACAACAACATGCTGGTGTCGACCAACACACCTTGGTGTCGCTCGACACCCCAACTTTACCACAATACAAAAACTTGATTAAAATCACAAACCAACCGTTCATTTCACAAACCCACTGTTGTATATGAAAGCTTATAGCACCACAAAACTACCTACAAAAACTCAGCCAAATCGGATTCTCTTTCATCCTCCAAACATTGCCCCAAAATAGCCCTCTCGAACCAGTTCTCGATGACTGTCCCTAGGTGTTGGTGTCGAACGACACCAACCCAGAAATCATGAACAGAGCCTCCGTTCAAGCTCTCTTTCACGACAAACCCCTAAACCTTCACAACTATTGATTCCCTAATCAATTAAGCACATAAACTACACATTCACAAATAGCAATAGAAAACAACACATGGATTCTCCCAATCTATCTCATCTATCACAAATCCCTATTAACCAACTCAATCCTCTAGATGAGCACCATAACATCTACTTACCTTGGATTAGGGCCGAATCTGAGCAAGGAACAACACTACACAACCAATGGTGCTTCCCTTCCCTCTTCCACGTCTCAACAACACATCTCAGCCCCTTTCCAACCCCAAACCATCTCCTTTGTCCCTTCTTCCAAGAGAGATAACTACAGCTCTCTCTTCTCCTTCAAGGACAGGAAACGGCAGGGAGAGGAAACCCCAACACAAAGAGGACGCTCACCTTTTATATGAGAGGCTTAGGGTTCCTCTAAACCATGCTAAACCGCACGATTTTGAAACAAACCAAATGACCAACAATTTAGTGGTGTCGACCGACACCCACCCAAAATTGGGGTTTGGGATGTTACAGGCAACAAAAAATACAATTATATTTGTATAAGGGCTTTTCAGGCTGGCCCGAGCCCGATCGGGATAAGCCCTAAAAACTCTAAAGCGCCTAAGCGGGCTGAGTTCAAAAGGTCCAATTTTTCTGAAAATATATTTAAGTAAAAACCCGGTGTTTTTCAAGGCCGGGTCGGACCAGACCACCCTGCAGGAGTTAGGCCTAATTGATATGCCTAGTGGCACATAGTTTTTTTTATTGATTTATAATCTTAGCAGTATTAATTCAAATGTTTTTATTAGCTATTGATTTTAATTGAGGTGTGATACGCCCAAATTCGAGGATCACTCAGCCGGATTAGAAAGGATAGAAACTTGCCAAGGTGCAAGGTGCAACAAGGGAGATTTGATGGATTGAGGGGTCGCACAACAGTTGCGGAAGGCTGCTGATATTCCCAACTCCAATTGCTGCTAGATATGACACACTAGTCTAACAAGAGGAGGCTGTTACTTGGATATCACACACCAAGAAACAAAGAAATGTTCTAGACAAAGAACAAAGAGATAGACTCATAAAATGAAAAGGAAATTGATTGATTCATCCTCAAATGAGATTACATGTGTTTATATAGGGATAAGAAACTTGGTAACAAAGCCAAGTATTGATTATTCTTGAAACTAAAACATAATAAAGATAGATAGTTGAATGAAGACCCAACTCTTGAAGTTTGCCTTTCCAAGGTGTCCTTCCCAAGGTGAGTTGAACTCTATTTTCGTCACCCCTCTCTGACCACAAAATAAAGTGATTATTTTGGGTTTTCTTGGACTTGAATTAGGCTCAAAGTGGACTGGACTTGATATACAACATATTCAATTGAATTTCCCATGCTTTCTTTGGCCATAAACTCTTGAATTGACCCATTATGTGTTTCCTTGATCTTCTCTCTCTTTGACTCTTTGATCCAACTTGCTGCTGAGAAACAACATGGGCTATATGATTTGTTCACCTTGTTCTTAGTAGAAACAACTCCTGGCTGCCAAACATAATTTTGGAAGCTCCTAAACCAAATGGACCTAAAACTCTTCCTTGGGAAATGAAGAATTAGATTGACCTCCTTAGGAAAATGAAGTGTATCTTTGTATTCCTTGGGCCAAATCTGCTGTTTCTGAGCTTGTTGGAAACGTAATAGATCCATTAACATCCTACAAGTATTTTTGTGTCTCAATTGTTTCTGAGCTGGACTGTGTAATACGATCTTTGACTCAGACGTGAAACTGGGATTGAGATAGATCCACTGACTTGAAATATCCATATCTTTCACATATGAACTGATCTCAATGTGATTCCTATTCTCCATGGTTTCGGAATGGATCAAGATTCCATAACAGTTCAGTTGATAGCTTGAATCCTTCTGACCTGGTAGGAATCCTCCTTTGAATGCTCGTAGGTCCAAATCGCATAGCCATGAGTTCACCTGATTTGTAAAATGAATAACTCCTTCGTCCGAACTCTGATTGGAGTGCTTCCACTTCGAGATGTGCTCTAAATGAGGTAAGAATGTATCCCAAATAGTCGTTTGGCTGGAAGAATTGATATTTGACATTGTTTGTGTTGAACAAGAATCAAGAGTCGTCTTTGATGGTTTCATGATCAGATCAAGGTGTCAACACCAACTTCAATGTTGAAGCTGTTGTGTCATACAAGGAAAGCAACACCTTTTTTTTAGTGTATTAATTATATGTATTAGGTTAATAGTCATGAATAAGGGTTAAACAATGTAACTAAAAATAAAAACAAAAATAAAAGAAAATAAATTTAGCATATTTTTACTCAAAAATAGAGAATACGTCAAAAATGCAAAATAAAATGACAAAATAATTTATTTATCAAGTTAATTATTATTGAGAATTTGTTAGAAATATCCTTTTTGAGATACTCCTTTTCAAAATACCCTTTTTGGCCATTTTCATTTTTGTCCTCGTTTAGTTTCTAATAACTATTTTACCTTGAATTGAAAAATATTTTAGTCAACAAAATGAAAAACAAAATTTTTCCACCAAAAAATTTCTAACATGTTTTCCAGCCGAAAAAAATTTACATGGCATTTATAAAGTTTTAAACGATTTATAAATGTCTTATAAAGTTTTTATAAGTAGAGACCTTACAAAACATTATAAAAGCCTTATAGAAAACCTTATAAAAATCTTACAAAAACCTTATAACAATCTTATAAAAACTTTGTGAACGCCTTATAAAAACCATATTAAAATGGTTATTGTTTTAGACCAACGCAACGAGTATTCCATAACCATAAACAAAGATAATGGCTAGCAAAACATCGGTAAGAATATAGAGGGAGCGGCAAAGGGACCATGGACAAGAGAGATTCAACTGGTTCAAGTAGATCTGGTTCAGGGCAATGTTTTAAACCAACACAAAAACTATTCCAAAACCATAAAACAAGATAATGGTGAGCAAAACATCAATAAGAAAGAAGGGAGCGAGGCAAAGAAACTTGATAACATGGAGCAAAGAAATCCAACCACTTCAATCAGATATGGTTCTGAAAAATGTTTTGCCGAGCACAACAACTATCTCAAAACCAGAAACCAAGACAGTGGCGAATGAAACATCGGTAAGAAAGAAGAGATAGTGGAAACTAGACCATGGATGACGTGTACCAAACCAACTCAAATATTTCAATTAAAATCGGTTCAGATCAACAATTTAGCCCAACAAAACTACTATTCCAAAACCAAAAACCAAGATAAAAGCAAACATAGCATTAACAAGGCAACCAAGAAACCTTGTATTAGGGCTGAAGAGAAAGAATTAGTTTAGACATACGATTCTAACAATGGTAACAGCGTAGAAATCATCGATAAGAGAGTATGGAAAAGGACATGGACAAAAGATTTTCACAAGAAGTTTCTTGAAGCCATCGAAATTAATAGTGGTATTGAAATTGCATTATCAAACTCTTCTTAATCTAAAGATATATATATATAGTAACCAAACACAAGAAATAAAGAAAAATATCTTGATTGTTGATGTTTTTGTTCTAATCATGTTTTGTATCAAAACGCAGTAGCGAATCCAAAGGTGCTTCTCGACTGTTTGCAAGGAATGAAGGTCCAAGGACTCACTAGACACAATGTGGCAAGTCATCTTCAAGTACAAAAAAAATTGTTTCTTTCATGACAACAAATCATTGAACTAGGTTTTTTTCACATACCAATAATACACATTTCACATCAACTGGGTTGTTTTCGCTGTTGTTGTGCAGGAACACTGTATCTATCTTGAGGAAAAACAAATCTCTCAACAGACGCAAAATAATGGTTGGTCCATTGAGTAAGGACCAGCTTCATCTCTCCAAGGTTCGAACAATGTCAACAAAGCCATATCACAGTACGTTATGAATGGTCCAGCCCTGACCCCGATCTAGCAGAATCAATATCAAAATGGATTCATGAAACCGATCCAGCAGACTCAATATCAAAATGGATACGGGAAGCCTATCCAGCATAACCAATATAAATGGAGCTGTGAACCCGATCCAGCATAATCAATATGGTTGGTGCGAAAATTAGCACCCACGACATACCGACCTAAACCAAATTATTTTGAAGATTAACTAAACCTGGGAACCCATTCTAAGACCAGCTAAGTGGACTGTAAACGGGGTCTGACAAAGTCGCGAGAATGACCTCAAGGACCACCTCAGAGTCCGACCCCACTTGCAAAAAGAGAATTTTGACTTATATTCAATCCGAGATTCCAGGAAAGTAGTCTTATCTTGTAATCTAGGTCTTCAAATAAATAGGGAGATTTCTCCTCCATGTAAAGATCATCCTAAAATTAATACAAAAAACCCTAGATCTTAAATTGTTCTTGAGAGAAAACCTTGTTCCTCAAGAGATTTCAACTCTTTTTCTATTCAAGCTTTACAACTTGTTATTGAGAGAGATTTGTGAAGTGAGTTTGTTTCCCCCCTAAAAAAGTTCATTGTGTGAGTCGTAGATTCAACAAATATCAAAATGGAGCTGTGAACCCAATCAAGCAGAGTCAATATCAAACTGGAGCCGTGAACCGGAACCAGCAGAATCACTATCAAAAAGGAGTTGTGAACTCGGTCAAGCAGAATCAATATCAAAATGGAGCCATATACAGCTGAATCAATGTCAAATTGGAGCTGTGAACCCATAACAGCAGAATCAATATCAAAATAGAGCCGTGAACCCGAGCCACCAGAATGATCAATATCAAAATGGAACCACGAACCCGAGCCAGCAGAATGATCAATATCAAAATGGTTACTTGACAGTGAACAAAAACCTGTTCATAACTAGTCATTCTCTGCCTCATGTGTCCTATTTTGACTATCAACCCTGCCAGCCTCAACAACAGCAGTATCAGTCTTTTCCACCGTCTAATTACCCTATGAACAATAAAGAGCCTGGAAAAGCATCTGACATCTATGCACTGGACCTTCAACTCAATTATCCAAATTTACCATATATGTGATATGACGTTCTCTTTTACTTAAGGCTGTCATTTTTTTTGACATCCCTTACTTGGCTGCTTTATTTTAGGAGATTCTTTGTTTTATTGAGAAATTCAAGGTTTTGAGGGAATAAATTATATGTGATTTTTAATTTCTTGTGCGAGTTACAAAGATATTTTACCTTTGGAAAATAAAATTAATAATGGTACTTCGAAAAAAAAAAATTAGTGGTATTTATGAGAATTTCTCTCATATATAATATTTATTATGAATATAAGTTAAACTTATGGTTTTATTTTAGAAATCGCTAGGCGTTAGTCGTGCGGTCGGGGTGGGCCTAGCGCCTAGCGTGAAAATGGGAGATTAAACGGGGATTAATCGGGGACTAGTTTTAGGGTTATTTTATTAAATTAATGGTAAATTACAAATATATAGTACTAAAGATATGTATAATTCTGTTTATGTGAAAAGAAAATATCAAATAAAATATAAAGCTATAGTATTGTCTTTAAAACTACGGTAAACACATAAAAACATAATTTTAAGAAAAAAAATTATGATTTTAATTAAAAGTTTATACATTAGTTATTGTAAAACATCATAAACTCTTAATATAAATGTTTAAATAACAAAAAAATATATATTTGATTTATATTTGGCTCCAAAAATAATCGGTATATACAAAATTAAGCGAAAATTAATCGGATTAGACGGTATAATTGGATAATCGATGCTACGCGGGGATTAGTCATTAATCGAGGCGAAGAGGGTGGACCTAGCTATTTTACGGGGCGTAATCGGTGCTAGGCGGGGATTTTTAAAACATGTTTACTTAATGAAAATATGAGATACCAAGCTAACATTAGTTTTTTTTTCTAGAGAATATAAAACATTTTAAAGATAATAAGATTTAATATATTAGGTAAATAGTCGTGAATAGGGGTTAAACAATGTAATTAGTAAAAAAGAGAGAAATAAAATTGAGCATATTTTTACTCAAAAATAGATAATACATCAAAATAAAATGACACACCACGTAAATAATTTATTTATCAAGTTAATTATTATTGAGAATTTGTTAGAAATACCAATTGTGAGATACTCCTTTTCAAAAACATCCTTTTTGGCCATCTTAATTTTTGGACTCCTTTAATTTTTAGTGACCATTTATCCTGAATTGAAAAATATTTTAGTCGAAAAACTGAAAAACAAAATTGTCTCACAAAAATATTTTTCGACATATTTTCCCGCCAAAAAATTCCCTTCGAAACAAAATTACAAGACTATTATAAGGTTTTAAACTATTTATAAATATTTATAAGACAATTATAAAGTTATTATAATTAGAGACCTTATAAAAACCTTATTAAAATCTTATAAAAATCTTATAAAAGTTTTATAAAAACTTTGTAATTGCATTATAGACACCTTATAAAAAAACTTATAAAAACCTTATTAAAATGTTTATTGTTATAGACCAACGCAACGAGTATTCCATAACAATAAACAAAGATAATGGCTAGCAAAACATCGGTAAGAATATAGAGGGAGTGGCAAAGGACCATGGACAGGAGAGATTCAACCGGTTCAAGTAGATCTGGTTCAGGTCAATGTTTTCGACCAACACAACAACTATTCCAAAACCATAAACCAAGATAATGGCGAGCAAAACATCGATAAGAAAGTAGGGAGCAAGGCAAAGAGACCATTGATAACATGAAGCAGAGAAATTCAACCAGTTCAATCAGATCTGGTTCAAATCAATATTTTTGACCAGCACAACTAGTATCTCAAAACCAGAAACCAAGACAATGGCAAACGAAACATCGGTAATAAAAAGAGATAGTTGAAATGAGACCATGAATGACGTTAACTAAAGCAACTCAACCATTTCAATTAAATCCGGTTCAGATCAACAATTTAGTCCAACAAAACTACTATTCCAAAACCATAAACCAAGATAACAGCGAACAAAGCATTAACAAGGCAGCCAAGAAATCTTGTATGAGGACTGAAGAGAAAGAATTAGTTTAGACCGACTATTATAATAATGGTGACAGCGTAGAAATCATCGATAAAAGAGTATGGAAAAGGACACGAAAACAGTGGATGACATGGACCAAAGATCTCCACAAGAAGTTTCTTGAAGCCATCGAATTTAATGGTGGTACTAAATGTACGTAATCAAACTCTTCTTAATCTCATGTCTTTAAATATATATATATATATATATATATATATATAATTCATTGTTGATGTTTTTGTTCTAATCGTGTTTTGGATTAAAACGCAAAAGCTAATCCAAAGGTGCTTCTCAACTTTTTGCAAGGAATGAAGATCCAAGGACTCACTAGACACAACGTGGCCAGTCATCTTCAGGTACAAAAAAAAAAATTTCTTTCATGACAAGAAATCATTGAACTAGGGTTTTCTTCACATACCAATAATACAAATTCCACATCAACTGTGTTGTTGTACAGAAACACTGTATCTATATTGAGGAAAAACAAATCTCTCAACAGACGCAAAAGATTGGTCGGTCCACTGAGTATGGAACAGCTCCATCTCTCCAAGGTTTGAACAATGTCAACAAAGCCATATCACAGTACACTATGAATGGTCTAGACGTGACCCCAATCCAGCAGAATCAATATCAAAATGGAGTCGTGAACCCGATCCAGCAGAATCAATATCAAAATGGATCCGGGAAGCCTATCCAGCAGAACCAATATCAATGGAGTCGTGAACCTGATCCAGCAGAATTAATATGAATGGTGCGGGAATTAGCACCCACGACATACCGATCTAAACCAAAGATAAACCAAATAGTTTCAAAGATTAACTAAACCGGGGAACCCCATTCTAAGACCAGTTAAGTGGGCCTGTAAACGGAGGTCCGACAAAGTTGCCAGACTGACCTCTAGGACCACATCCGAGTCCGACCTCACTTGCAAAAAGAGAATTTTGACTTATATTCAATCCGAGATTTAAGGAATGTACAATTCTCTCGTAATCTAGGTCTTCATATAAATAAAGAGATTCCTTGTAACATCCGTAAACCGAAATCTCTGTTTGGGATGTGCATCGGTCGATGCAGGTGTTGCATCGGTCAACGTAAGGTCGGTTTTCGCGAGGCCACTAAAGTTAAACGCGTGTTTGACCGCGTTTTGGGGATAGGAAAACCCTTAGGTCAAGTTAAAGGAGTTTGTGTCTTCATTAGTCGATTTTAGCCGTTTTTGAGAGAAAAAGAAAGAGAGAAAGAAGTTCTTAAGCATTCTTGAGAGTTTTAGTGATTTGTGGCTGTTTTTGGGGAGATCAATAGTTAGGGTCGATGTAGGAGCTTGCTAGGAGTTTAGATCCGTCGGTTTAGAGTCAGAATCTTCTTTGGCAAAAGTGAGTGCATGACCATGGCTTATCTAAGCTTGAGTTTTCTCTGATTTTCATATTTATGTGTTATATAGTTGATTCATTGGCTTGTCAGAATGTTTTTGTGTCACTTGGGGCTTTGTGAGGATTCCTTGTGGTTGTGGATCGCGTATTGATGGTTTAGGATTGGATATATGGCGAGGAGCTTTGGGGAAGACGATGCTCGGCATGTGCGTCGGTCGATGCAATGTGAGGACAGCGCGATTTGACCTAGGAGCATCGGTCGATGCCATGTGGAGGTTTCGATCGATGAAACTAAGGATTTCACGAAATTTTGAGCATGCATCGGTTGACGCAGACTTGCATTGGTCGATGTAACCCCAGTTAGTGTCGGTCGATGCAATGTTTGATATTGGTCAATGTAGTTGTCCTGGTTTGTGTGTTTATTGTTGATTGTTGGTTAGAATTATCTCAATTGCTTGTGTGTATAGTCCATTAGATAGGAGGATTGTCTCAGTGAATGTTTATAAAATACTCATGCATCTCATATGTGTTGTGGTGCAGGTAAAGACAAAGTGTGATTGTGGAATCAAAGCGATGAAGAGAAGGATGTTCTAGTGGCTTGTTGTTATCGTCTAACTTCTGTTAGGTTGCTAGAGTTAAGTCATTAGAATGTTGCTAGGTTGCTGGTTATCTGGTTTGCGACTCTGTTGGATTGATTTATTGGTTATTTTTTTATATTAATTATTGGTTATTGGTTCATGGTATCATTTGGTTTCCCGTTGTTTGTTTTGAATGTGGTTAGTGAGTATGAGATCACTATTGTAATAATATATTAAAAAAATGGGTCGAATCGTTTCATTCCTCTTCCATGTAAAGATCATCCTAAAATTAATACAAAAAACCTAGTTCTTAAATTGTTCTCAAGAGAAAACTGATATATCATGGTTTTTGTGGTTTTTAACCATGATATAAGGAGTCTTTTAGAGTATTTTTATTTGTTTTCTAGGATGTTTTTGAGTCTTGACAGGTTTTCTAGAATTTTGGCATGGATGGAGCAAAGTGGAGCAATTTGGATCGTTTTGGAGCATTAATCCAGAGGAAATCAACCTGGAATCGATTCAGAGAGATGGTGTCGATCGACACCACTCTTGGTGTCGGTCGACACCCCTGTTAGCCGCAAGAAGACCCAAGTTTTGAAAATTTTACAAATCTGCCCTAAAATTTTCCATAATTGCAAGACAAGTCCCTGACGTGTTTTAGAACATATATATTGTTTTTGGGTTTTAAAAACCCTTAAGTTTTATTCCAGCAAGTTATTTTCTGGCAGTTTTTGAGAGAGAGATATTGAGAGCTTTTTGGAGAGACAGATCTAAATTCTATGTAGAGAGAAGATATCTAAACTCCCTCTTTTACTTTTCAATATCTATTGTATGTTATTCAAAATTATGATTTGTTCTTCATTAAACATGTCAGAGTAGTTTGCTTGTTAGGTTCAGGGTTTTCATAGGGTTTTTATGATTTATTAGATCTGTGATTTTTAGAGTTCTTAATCTTTTATGATCTTCATTCTTGGTTGTTCTTCACAAAAATTCTTGATTGATCACCTAGAATTATTATCATAGGGAAATAAATTGATATGAGAATATAATTGTTATCCTGATTAAAACCTTTGATGAGCAAAATTACTTTTTACAAAGAAATTTGATTTAGTAGTTTTGTGAACTTATATAAACCTGTTCTTAAAGCTGATTTTTAACTTAGAATTTTACAAAGAGATTTGGATTTTCTGGTTTTAAATTTAGATAATAATTGCAGTGACAACTGATTTATTTTACCAAAAGTTTAGAGTTCTAGATCTGATTTTTATTGCTTGAACCTTAATTAATTTATTGATTTATTATTTCATAATTACTTGAGAAATTCCCTAGGCCTAACCTTTGATTTTCTGATTTCACAACACTTTTATTTGAATATTTGCATTGCTTTTTCAATAATTAAATTAACTTGTTTAGCGTAATAACAAAACTCTATAATCCAGTGTGTTTGATCTTGAGTTTCTGTGGATACGACCCCTAAGTACTACAGTGATCTCTTGTTTGAGAGAGTAGCTCCAGGGATTAATTTGAGCCTATCAAAAACCTTGTTCCTCAAGAGATTTCAACTCCTTTTCTATTCAAGCTTTGAAACTTGTTATTGAGAGAGATTTTTGACGTGAATTTGTTTCCCCATTAAACAAATTCATTGTGTGAGTCGTAGATTCAACAAATATCAAAATGGAGCTGTGAACTCGATCAAGCATAATCAATATCAAACTGGAGCCGTGAACCCGAACCAACAGAATCACTATCAAAATGGAGTTGTGAACCCGATCAAGCAGAATCAATATCAAAATGGAGCCGTGAACCCAATCCAGAAGAAGCAATATCAAATTGGAGTTGTGAACCCAAACAAGCAGAATCAATATCAAAGTAGAGCCGTGAACCCAAGCCAGCAGAATGATCAATATCAAAATGGAACCGTGAACCCGAGCCAGCAGAATGATCAATATCAAAATGGTTACTTGACAGTGAACAAAAACCCGTTCATAACCAGTCTTTCTCTACCTCGTCTGTCCTATGTTGACAATCAACCCCGCCAGCCTCAACAACAACAATATCAGTCTTCTCCTCAATTTAATTGCTCTATGAACAACAAAGAGCCTGGAAAAGCCTCTGACATCTATGCACCGGATCTTCAACTCAATTATCCAAAATTACCATATATGTGATATGGCCTTCAAGGCTAATTTTTTTTTTAAGACATCCTTTACTGGCTGCTTTTTTTTTTTTGTGTGTCACAAGATATTTTACTTTTGGAAAATAAAATTAATAATGGTACTTCGAAAAAAAAATCATTTTAGTGGTATCTATGAGAATTTCTCTCATATATATTATTTATTATGAATATAAGTTAAAGTTATGGTTTTACTTAATGAAAATATGAGATACCAAGCTAACATTCTTTTTTTTCTAGAAAATTTAAAACATTTTAAAGATAATAAGAATTAATATATTAGGTAAATAGTCGTGAATAAGGGTTAAACAATGTAATTAAAAAATAAAAATAAAATAAAGTAAAATTGAGCATATTTTTACTCAAAAATAGAGAATACGTCTAAATAAAATGTTGAACAACGTAAATAATTTATTTATTAAGTTACTTATTATTGGAAATTTGTTATAAACACCATTTTTAAGATACTCTTTTCCAAAAATATCCTTTTTTGGTCATTTTCATCAAATATAATTTTTCATCAAGTTTCTGTTGTAAACCGACAATATCTACTTACAAATCAATATTATTTTTCAAAGTACAAAGAGTGATTAAAATATGGTTAATTGTTTAGTTTAAGGAGAAACAACAAAAAAAAGTTTCAAAAAAATTTTGAACACAATAATGTGATTATTAATTTAAAATAAATAAATAAATAAATACAGTAGTAGACTCGTACAACGTTTCGCGTTTGTTGCTATCGCTAACGCGGAAAAAGCATTTCGCTTAGGCGTTTTTGTGGAAGAGTAAAGCTTACAGTCGGGATCATCGTCTTCCTCTTCCAAATCAAAGCTGAGATTCAGATTTTTTTCTAGTCCGCCATAGATAATGGCGACTAAGGCGGTGCGATGAACCCTGTTTCGTCCTCGTCCTCAGCTATCGATATCCCCACCAACATCTTATGGACTTTTGCCATTGACGGTTTCATGATCGAGTCGCTCTCGGTACTGGAGATCAGAGAAGCGTTAATAAGAAGGAAGAAGAATGAGGATGTAGAAAGAAGAGAAGAAAAAGAAGACGAATGAGGATGTAGAAATTTAAGAAGAAGAAGAAGAGGAATCGAATCAGAAGATGGATGAGGATGTAGAAAGAAAAAGAAGAAGAAGTATCAGAATCAGAATCAGAAGACGAATCGAATCAGAAAAAGGAAATCCTAAGAGATTTTCTATAAAATTTTTTCCATTTTTATTTAATTATTTTCCTTTTTTTCTTCATTTAATTATCAATAGCCAGTAATCTAAGGGGGAGGTATTGGTTTAGGATTTAGAAAGAATTTTAATGACTTTATGTTTTTGCTGATTGTTAGAATCATAGAAAATTGAAAGTTAAAAATGAAGGATTCTAAGAGATTGTTTAGGAAGTTTTTTAAAATCTTGATGATTTGTTTTTTCTAATCTTGTAAAATCTTTCTATTTGATGAAAGAGTTTTCATGACTTTTGTTATGAAGGAAATGATATAAAATCCTAAACCAATAACATAAAATTTGAATTCATTAACAATCCAAGATTCTTTTGTTTTACTTGAATAACATAAAACTTTTAATGACTTTATAAAACTCTTAATCCAATAACACTAGATTTATCAAGATTTTAGATAACTTTTTACAAATCCACAACCAATAACACCAAATTTTTAAAGAGTTTTTAAAAGTCTTGATTGAATAACAACATATTTTACCTAACTTTTAAAGTCATTAAAATTCTTTCTAAATCCTAAACCAATACCTCCCCCTAACTCTTGGAAAAACACTCTAGGTGTATTGAAACCCAACCCGGAAAGCAAACCGGATAACCTTCCGGGTCACCGGGTCAGTGGGTTGACCCGGTCCAACCGTGGGTCAACAGTTTACTGAATTTCACAATATAAAAATATCATACATATATATATATATATATATATATATGTTACATTGGTTTTACGAATATCCATATAAAAATATAGTAGAACTGGTAAAGAGATTTTCACGCGAACAAAATTTAAAAAAAATAGACGTGACCGAACAAAATGAAAGAAACCACACTCTTAGAAATAATATTTTGTCCCACATCCGAAAAGTTAGAGTAAGAAGTACTCGATTCCTTCTTTAGGTCTCTACATTAATTACTCTTTACTTCTTCAAATTTGATAATTAGATTTTGGATTTAACCCATACCGCCGGTTCAACCACGGGTTAACGGTTTTTAGTTGGGTTTTTTTCGGTTCTATCCGGGTTTTTAAGTGTCCGATTTTTAAATATAAACCGGACCGGCATACCTTCCGGTTCGCGGTTAAACCGGTTCAACCGGCCGGTTCGGTCCGAGTTTCATTAAACTTTTATATTTAAAATTAACTAAAAGATGTAAATTAGATTCCTCATTCTAAAAATCTTTTGTTAAAACAATGAATGTTAGAAAATAATTTAGAAAAATATATAAATCTTTGAAACTGAAATTTTAGTTGATTTTGTGTTATGGCAAAAAAAATGAATACCGTTCAAACAGACAAATATATATATATATATATATATATATATATATATATCAAAAGATATGAATGTTCCAATCAACACAACTATACAGTGAACAATTGTAACTTTTCATTGCATATCATGCATGTAATCTATGCAGGTAAAGTGAATTATGTAGTTATGCGTACATAACTTAAGACATACATCATGTCTGTTGTCAGGTTCAAGCAGCATTTCGTGGGCCAGATGGAAACAAAACATCTGTCTCAGAGGGTGTCGAGGCATCTATTATATATGTTCGCTTCAAGGCTGCTGCAAGTGAGGTGATACCTTATGGCTTTCTTTAAATGTCAGTGCAGAAGTACTAGGGTCATAATATTAGATAAGAGAACAATGAGGAATAGCTTTTGTAGCATCATTCAGAGTCAATTTTGCTAGTTTAGTCTTGACATTATGACTTGGCTGTATTTTCTTTCTTTTGACATTGAACGTCGAAAAAACTATTTGTCCAGCTTAAACCTGTATTGGAGGAAATCGAAAGTAGGTCATCAAGAAAGGAATATGTTCAAGTCCTTGCAGAATGCCACAGACTTTACTGTGAGCAACGGCTCGCGCTTGTGAGTTCATTTTCTGGAATTCAATATGGTTTAGTGTCTGTCTGCAAGTAAATAGAATTGACTGTTTACTCTTCATTTCGTATTATCAGGTCAAAGGCATAGTTCACCATCGGGTATCTGATTTCTCCAAGAAAGAAGCACTGCCATCTTTGACTAGATCGGGTTGTGCATATCTGATGCAGGTATATGAAGGAAAGTTAAGGGATGAATACCTTGTTTTATTCACTAGGAGCTGTACCAGTTTAGTAGAAAAGGGTCGTATCATCATGAGGACTAGAAACATGTAAGAAAATTGGGAATGTTTATATAGCTGTTAATCTGTGAGATCTCAAAGGTCAGACGAAGGTCTGTTTGAGAGAGAGAGAACGGCTGGATTATTAGCTTTAGCAACTGAGGATTTTAGAGGTCGTTGATGGACTTGGTTTTGCAAAATATGAAATTAGTGTACCACACTTCTTAACCTCCATTAGAAATTTCAGTTTTGTCATATGGAGCATCAACTGTTTACTCATTTCTTTCCAGCATCATCAGAAGAAGTTTCAAGTCTGGCACCTTTGGTGGATCCTTTGTAAGTTTATATGTGCCGTGCTTTCACCATCACTGTTTCTGTTCAATTTAAACCTAAAATGAACTTTGGTGCCTTTTATACTGAGATACAAACAGCTGATACCAATTGAATTATTTCGAGCCATAAGCATCTAATATTTTTAACTTAGTAATTAAGAAGCTACGTTTATTCGACTTCTCATTCTCTTACACCATATTGTTAACTGTTTTCGTTTGTTATATCTGATTTTAGTGCATTCACTTTACCATATTTGCTTGTCCCCGAACAGGTCCACATACTTGTATGACATTTTACGCCCAAAACTGATTCACGAAGCAAATATCGATCTTCTTTCTGAGCTCATTCATATCCTTAAAGTTGAAGTCTTGGGGGAGCAGTCAGCTAGACAGAGTGAACCCCTTGCTGGACTGCGGCCTACATTACAAAGAATTTTGGCCGATGTCAATGAGAGGTTGACTTTCCGTGCCAGAACATATATTCGAGATGAGGTACAGCATTGGGAAAGTTTTCCTACAAGTTCTTTACCTTGGCCTTCATTTCCATATTTGTGGTCTTCTCATTAGCGATTATGTATGTAGAAAATTTGCTACAGTTTCGGCTGTGTTATCCTTTTTCGTATTAGAAGACTTTGCTTTTCTTGAGCTGCTCTGATTGTGTTGAGAATTGAGTTCTTGATTAAATCTGCAACAAAGACAAAGTAGAAAGTTGTGTTGTGACTTAGTCATTTGTTTGGTTAAAGCCTAGCTAAGAGAGTTGTTGTAATAGTAGTGTGGCTTGTGTAAGAAAGCAAACCTATGATGTGTAAGGGTTAGTAACTAGGAGTGTGGTCTAATGTGTAAGAGTCATGATGGTCTTAAGTATGGGAACATGTGGGAGGTGCAACTAGTAGAAGTAGTATAAGTATGATGTGTGTGTTGTAAGAAAGTATTCTAGAGATCCGAAAATAAAATGTAATCTCTTTGTGTTATCTCTCTAAGTTCTCTAACTTTCTTGTTATTCAATGAACAAAACAGAGTGTCCAAAACAGAGATAGAGAGATGAGAGAAACTGATCTTACAAGTGAGAGTAAGATCCTGAAATGTCAACAT
>NC_025698.1:25565871-25567729 GCF_000633955.1 Camelina sativa | reverse complement strand
TGCAACAAAGACAAAGTAGAAAGTTGTGTTGTGACTTAGTCATTTGTTTGGTTAAAGCCTAGCTAAGAGAGTTGTTGTAATAGTAGTGTGGCTTGTGTAAGAAAGCAAACCTATGATGTGTAAGGGTTAGTAACTAGGAGTGTGGTCTAATGTGTAAGAGTCATGATGGTCTTAAGTATGGGAACATGTGGGAGGTGCAACTAGTAGAAGTAGTATAAGTATGATGTGTGTGTTGTAAGAAAGTATTCTAGAGATCCGAAAATAAAATGTAATCTCTTTGTGTTATCTCTCTAAGTTCTCTAACTTTCTTGTTATTCAATGAACAAAACAGAGTGTCCAAAACAGAGATAGAGAGATGAGAGAAACTGATCTTACAAGTGAGAGTAAGATCCTGAAATGTCAACATGGTATCAGAGCTGATATGGTCTTGGAGCCTGCAACAATGAGAAGAAGTTGAGGCCGAGAGGGAGAGAAGCAAGTCTAGTAAAGAGACTGAAGAAGAAAGAAGAAGACGCCAAGAGTGACACAGATGTACCGGAGCTGAGAAGAAAAGATGAATGGTGAGCCGTAGAAGAAACGGCAAAGAAGGAAAAGAAGAAGAAGAGAAGGAGATGATGAGAAGAAGCCTGCACAAAGAAGATGAAGAAAGGTGAGGCCATGAGGAGAAGATGTCTAAGAAGAGAAGAAAAGTGTGCCGTGAGAAGGCAACGACAACAAAGAAGCCGTGAATGGAAAGAAGGAACTGGCCGTGAAGAACACAGCAAAGAAAAAGAAAGAGAAGAAAAGGTGACGGCAGTGAAGCCGTGAAAAAGAAGAAGAAAAGAGCGAGAGGAAGACAGAGATTAAAGTAACAAATCTCTCAATGTGTAGCTTGAGTGGACTTGAGAGCTCAAGGCAAGAGGGAGCAACCTTGAGTGGACCTGAGCTCAAGGCAAAAGCGGTTCATCACTGAGAGGTGAGCTGAAGAAAGAAGAAGAAGCTGTGACTAGACGGCAAAGAAGAAGATTCTAAGAGAAGCCAAAGTTAGAAAACTAAGGTGATGGTAAAGGAATCAAACAGACAAAGGCCGGAGATGCTGAGGTGATGATTCAAAACCTAAACACACCAAAGTAAGAAGACTAAGGTGGAGGGTTCAAGGAGCCAAACTACTAAGGCTGAAAGCTAAGGTGATGACTTGAGGAGAAGCCAATCATACTACGGTTAGGAGAAAGCCGAGGTGATGGTTCAAGTCAAAAAGGTCCTAAGCTAAGCAAAAGTGATGGCTCTAAGAATCGAAAAAAAAGGAGGAAGTCTCACATGGGAGGTGATGCAAGGCTGGTGTTAAAAGAAAACACCAAGCAAAGAGAGAAGAGATGCTCACCTGAAGAGAAAGGGAGCAGCCGGTTGCAATGTCAGCCGAGCAAGAGACGTGACGGTGGTCACGGAGAAAAAGTGAGAAGAGATGACTTGAGGAGACATGGAAGCTTGAAGTGTTTCCTGCAAGAAAAGAGAAAACTTGGTCAAGGAATTGATCAAGCGAAACAATGGAGGAGATTGCGATGAAAAACAGCCAAGAGGTGGCAAAGAGAGTCGCACAAAAAAGGGGAGGAAGAAACAGAGATGGTGATTCAGATTAAGAGGGAGAAGAGCCAACTTACCAAACAGAGATGGTGATGGTTCGATAAATGGGAAGAGACGAACATGAAGTGTCGGTCTCGTCGAAGAGGGATACTTGAATTAAGTCTCAGATGATGTGGTGGTTGAAGACGGCGGCGGAGACTTTCACCATGACGGTGACAGGTGATCGGTGAGAGTTTGTGACCTCCAGCTGTCGTCGGAGAAGCCAAGCACTTGCAAAAAAAAAAAAAAAAAAAAAAAA
>NC_025698.1:25565077-25565700 GCF_000633955.1 Camelina sativa | reverse complement strand
AAAAAAAAAAAAAAAAAAAAAAAAAATCCGAAGCAAGAAGGAGACAAGGATGATGTCTCAGAAGAATTACCAGCAGTGAAAGATACTTGTCGGAGAAGGTGGTGAAGCCGATGTTGTTACCGGCGAAGAAGAAAGAAGCTATGGGATTGAAATCCCTAAATTGAAATTGGGGATTTAATCAAAGAACTCAAGAGGGAGTGTTGAGAATTGAGTTCTTGATTAAATCTGCAACAAAGACAAAGTAGAAAGTTGTGTTGTGACTTAGTGGTTAAAGCCTAGCTAAGAGAGTTGTTGTAATAGTAGTGTGGCTTGTGTAAGAAAGCAAACCTATGATGTGTAAGGGTTAGTAACTAGGAGTGTGGTCTAATGTGTAAGAGTCATGATGGTCTTAAGTATGGGAACATGTGGGAGGTGCAACTAGTAGAAGTAGTATAAGTATGATGTGTGTGTTGTAAGAAAGTATTCTAGAGATCCGAAAATAAAATGTAATCTCTTTGTGTTATCTCTCTAAGTTCTCTAACTTTCTTGTTATTCAATGAACAAAACAGAGTGTCCAAAACAGAGATAGAGAGATGAGAGAAACTGATCTTACAAGTGAGAGTAAGATCCTGAAATGTCAACAT
>NC_025698.1:25562298-25564919 GCF_000633955.1 Camelina sativa | reverse complement strand
GATTGAATCCACTTCTTACTTCTGTAGATCGCAAATTATATTCCCTCTGACGAAGATCTGGATTATCCTGCAAAGCTGGAGGGATCTTCTCTTAATACAACATCTGAAACTGATCTAGGGGTAAAACGAATTTCTCAAATAATTCCTATGGGTTTGGTAATCTTTAGCTGTATACTTATATTCTAGGATGCAGGATGATGAAAACGCTGATGTATTTAAGACTTGGTATCCACCTTTGGAAAAGACGCTCTCTTGTCTATCTAAATTATATCGATGCTTGGAGCCTGCAGTCTTCACTGGATTAGCACAGGCAAGACTATAAGTAACTTTATTGCTTCTCAATCTGTCAAAGAAAACACACCAATTCATGTTTAGACAAACTTGTTTGTCTAATAAACCATATCGTCTGTTCCACAGGAAGCTGTAGAAGTTTGCTCTCTGTCAATTCAAGTAAGCAAGCTAAACAACCAGATTTTCCCCGCCTTGATATTTGTTCCTTATTCAGTTTTCCTTATTTTCAATGACATTATCAATTTTATATTACACGAAGATGTGCCATATTCTTGTTCAAAAAATTCGTAGTTGTTTTTTGGTTGATTCTAAGTACCAAACTTTTACATCTGCTCCACGTTTTCAATAGTTGAGATGTCCACATTTTGTCAAATATGCAACAGAAAGCCAGCAAGCTTATCATTAAGCGATCAACTACAACGGATGGCCAGCTTTTCCTTATCAAGCATCTTCTTATCTTGAGAGAACAGGTTAGGGATAAATCTATCTTTTGTTTGCTTCTTTTGCTATTAAGTATTTAGTCAATGAGTTTTGAAAGTATTGTTTGTTTCCAGATTGCACCTTTTGACATTGAATTTTCAGTCACCCACAAAGAGCTTGATTTCTCCCATTTACTGGTTAGTTCTTCGACATTCAAGTCTAATTTGTATAATAACCCTTTCTTTCTCGCCTTTGAGAGGTCATTATTTTGGTGCACGTTTCATTCTTTACTGATGAATTTGCTAACTTTCTCTGACTATTCATTTCAAAAATGTGGTTAGGAACACTTGAGAAGGATACTTAGAGGTCAAGCGTCACTTTTTGACTGGTCTAGGTCAACCTCCCTAGCAAGGAATCTGTCACCTCGAGTTTTGGAAAGTCAAATAGATGCAAAGAAGGTTGGTGATTTTCTCTTCCATCCACAATCAATTTGCATATGTTCTAAATAATTACATAAGTTTTTCATTCAGATGTGTTGATCTCATTTTACCTTGAGCATCTTTCTGCATGACTCATGTACAAAAAAAAAAAAATTAATTATAAAGTCTGGGTTATATTTCTGCTAAGACAGTTCTCAAGAGATATGGCAAGTTTTTTTGGTTAGTTTGTTGGTTGTATCTTGCTTGCCTGGACGTATCATTCTATGCCTAGGTCCTTGCATTACTTGTTATGATAGGGACTGATGCGTAGACCTTTGTTTTCGCAGGAACTGGAAAAATGTCTTAAGACAACTTGTGAGGAGTTCATCATGTCAGTCACTAAGCTAGTTGTGGATCCTATGCTTTCATTTGTGACCAAGGTTGGTTTCTCCTTTCCTTTGTTCTGGGAAACATGTTTTTACAAAGTTTTCTTGAGACTCTAGATGTATTCAGTATTGTTTGTTATTAAATACAATGCACTGATAATAAGAAGATGTTTGTCTAAAGAATTTCCTCTCCTAATGGACTAGCATGACAGTTTTGTTTTGTTTATACATTGTATAATTGTATATGAAGGTCACAGCAATAAAAGTTGCTCTTTCCACCGGAACTCAGAATCAAAAAGTTGATTCTGTCATGGCTAAGCCGTTGAAGGAACAAGCTTTCGCTACACCGGATAAGGTGGCTGAACTTGTTCAAAAGGTATGAGATAATCTAGAGATGGCAGTCATTTATTGTTCCCTTTTAATAAGCTCTGAAGGATGCACCTTCCGTTTCTAAGCCATGATACTGAAAACTCTGTTCATAGGCAGTGTAAGCCTCTAAGTACCAACGAATATAGATGCAAATGATAGTATGATACCTTGAACACGTTGTGGTTCCTTAGGTAATTTTCTTATTGTTTGAACCAATATGAAAATAGAGAATCAGCGTAGAAAACAACCCGCAATGGCTTTTTGCATGTTTAAGGTTTTATTACCTTTATAACTCAGAATGCAAAAGGAAATCTCTCATATGTGCCTTTAAGCAGGTATATGCTGCAATACAGCAAGAGTTGCTTCCGATTTTAGCAAAAATGAAACTCTATTTGCAAAACCCATCAACAAGGACCATACTTTTCAAGCCAATCAAGTAAGTCCATTTCTCTAATTTTTTATCAACCATATAAACTATATCTTTTGGCTGGTTTACATATCTGTGTTACGTTTTTCCTAATCCCTTTGTATCTGAACCCAAATCTCTTGCTAGTTTGAATACGGAAAATGAATGGTCTATGTATATGTTTTGTAGGTCAATATAGTGGAAGCACATACCCAAGTGGAGTCCTTGCTCAAAGCTGAGTA
The DNA here is from genome assembly GCF_000633955.1 of Camelina sativa. NCBI lineage: Eukaryota > Viridiplantae > Streptophyta > Magnoliopsida > Brassicales > Brassicaceae > Camelina > Camelina sativa. Next base: position 25,562,386 of record NC_025698.1, on the reverse strand, counting down.
CACAGCAGACGAACAAGCCAGTATCAGTATGATCTCCATTCAGGATTTGCAAACCCAACTCGATAATTTCCTTTAAAGTCATGGCTCA
>NC_025698.1:25535168-25559367 GCF_000633955.1 Camelina sativa | reverse complement strand
TCCCTTTTAATAAGCTCTGAAGGATGCACCTTCCGTTTCTAAGCCATGATACTGAAAACTCTGTTCATAGGCAGTGTAAGCCTCTAAGTACCAACGAATATAGATGCAAATGATAGTATGATACCTTGAACACGTTGTGGTTCCTTAGGTAATTTTCTTATTGTTTGAACCAATATGAAAATAGAGAATCAGCGTAGAAAACAACCCGCAATGGCTTTTTGCATGTTTAAGGTTTTATTACCTTTATAACTCAGAATGCAAAAGGAAATCTCTCATATGTGCCTTTAAGCAGGTATATGCTGCAATACAGCAAGAGTTGCTTCCGATTTTAGCAAAAATGAAACTCTATTTGCAAAACCCATCAACAAGGACCATACTTTTCAAGCCAATCAAGTAAGTCCATTTCTCTAATTTTTTATCAACCATATAAACTATATCTTTTGGCTGGTTTACATATCTGTGTTACGTTTTTCCTAATCCCTTTGTATCTGAACCCAAATCTCTTGCTAGTTTGAATACGGAAAATGAATGGTCTATGTATATGTTTTGTAGGTCAATATAGTGGAAGCACATACCCAAGTGGAGTCCTTGCTCAAAGCTGAGTACACAGCAGACGAACAAGCCAGTATCAGTATGATCTCCATTCAGGATTTGCAAACCCAACTCGATAATTTCCTTTAAAGTCATGGCTCAGTGGAAATACCCATGTTTTTGATTTCTTACGCTTTACTTCCTCGGATTTTATAGAGATATAATTCTTTGGACTTCTTTGTTAGCTACTTAACAAGAGTACGCTTTATATTAGCATGGTATTCAAATTAGCATGGTATGATGATAGTCTCAGGTCCCGTAGTAAACTTTTTAATAATGGAATGGTTTTCCCATTAATAGTCCACACTCTAAAACTTGATATTACATCTTCTTTCTCAATATATAAATAAACGCGGGATAACAATACGATCTGATGCTAAATTAGGACGTTTTTTTTGGGTTAAATGACATAATAAATCTAATAAACTATGTATGCCAAATGCCATTTATATTTCATCATTCTTCAATATATAAGTGTTTTGTTATTTTTATTAAAAAAAAATTACTGATTATTTTTATGTTTTTTTTGTAACATTCATGATTTTGTTAGCAATTTCAAGATAAACTTTATAATTTAGTTACATATTGATACACAATTTAAGAAAAAAAACTAGCTAATTATTAAAACAAATTTTAAGCTTTTAGTATAATAGTTTAGGGTTTTAGGCTATTTATCTGATATACACCACTACTTCTCTAAATCAAACTCAAATTTTCAAAATAAAACAAAACTGATTATTACGCTTAGGGTTTACGTTAAGGTGCATCCTTCAGAGCTTAGGGTTTACGTTTCTAATACCCATGTTTTTTTATTTCTTACGCTTTACTTCCTCGGATTTTTATAGAGAGATTTAATTCTTTTGACTTCTTTGTTATCTACTTTAATTTTGGTCCAAAAAAGTGTCTTGTTACTGATTAATTTTTAATTCTTTGGCCAACATTCATAACATTCATGATTTTGCTAGCAATTTCAGGGTACTTATTTTATAATCTAGTTACATGTTGATACACAATTAAAATAAAAACACTAGCTAATTATTGAAACAAATTTGAAGCTTTCAATATAATATTTTAGGGTTTCCAGGCTATTTATCTGATATACACCACTTTAAATCAAATTCGAATTTTCAAAATAAAACAAAACTGTTGACTATAACATTTATTAGATTAGAGCAACGTAAAATGCGAATATAAAAATATATGTTGAGTTTTATGAAAATATTTGGATTTGATGTAGTATTCCGCATTTTGATTTAAGATTATAGTTAATAGTTAAAAAAATCAGATTTAAAATTCACGCACTCCATCTTCTAATATAGTTTAATTGTAATTACATGATAATAATATAATCTGATTTTAGTTCGGTTCTATTTGGTTCAGTTTTTTTGGTTTGGTTCTTCTGTTCCAGCTCTTTAGGATCCATAAGTGTTTCGTTCGGTTCAGATACTTAAAAGAAATCCAAAAAATAACCGAAGTCGATGGATATCTCTATTTGGTTCTAATTATTTTACCCGAAATACCCACAAAATAACCAAATTGAACAAAATTGACAAAAATGTATTGGACCAAAAATCGGTTGGTTTCACGGTTGGACCAAATTTTAGTAGACTTAGGGGCTGTTATTAGAGAGGTGATTTCTAAATCCATGTGGAATCGTAAATTCTAGAAATTAAAACACATGGATTTTGAAATAACATGTTTTATCCTTGGATTTGAATCCTTCTATTTTACACTTTCAAATCCATTTAAAACATAATATGAATTTTGAAATCCAAAAACAATTCATTAAATGAATAACATGAGATTTTAAAAAGTATTTATAAATCATATAACCAAAAACACATAATTTATCAAGTATTTTAAAATCAATGATTGAATAACACATGATTTTTGTTTGGATTTCCAAATCCATTAAAATCATAAATCCAATAACTCAAAAAGTTTGGACCCTCTTTAAGTTAGGCCTACAACTAAGTCTACTAAAGTTTGGACCCTCTTTTGGTTCGGTTCGGTTTGGTTCTTCCGATCCGGTTTTTATAAAGTAAACTATCCAAGCTTTATCTGGGCCAAGTTGAGACCTACTAAAGAGTTTTTCAAGCCCAATATACCAACAAAACATTACCTGAAACTGAAAGAATCAATCAGGAAAAAACAAAACAATCTCAGAAATCAAAAATAACCGATGGGGAGGAAGAAGGGATTGCCGGAGTTCGAAGAGTCGGCGCCGGATGGATTCGATCCGGAGAATCCGTACAAGGATCCGGTTGCGATGGTTGAGATGAGAGAACACATTGTTCGTGAGAAGTGGATCCATATCGAGAAGGCTAAGATCTTGCGTGAGAAGGTCAAATGGTGTTACCGCGTCGAAGGCGTTAATCACTACCAGAAGTGTCGCCATCTCGTTCAGCAGTATCTCGACGCCACTCGCGGCGTCGGTTGGGGCAAAGACCACCGTCCTATCTCTCTTCACGGTGAGCTTGTTTGAATGCTTTATTGAGTTTCTTAGGGCTTTTTTTTTTTTTCCTTAATCTTTGAAATTTAAACTCAGTGATTCACTTTACATCGGAGTTGAATTTGTTGTAGAATTGGTCTCAGACTCTCCAGTAGTATACCTAATTCTTTGGTTAGGTGTATATGTATTGAACTATTTTTTTTTGTTATATTTGATTTTGTGAAACCAGGTCCCAAGCCAGTAGCTGTTGAAGAATCTGAATAATGTTGTCTGCCTGATTGATCTTAGGTAAGGTAACTAGCTGGTGTTTGAGTTAAGTAGTGTGTATTTGCTTGCAAGAACTTGATCAGTGCTTTACTTGTTATTAATCTGGAAGTGGAAGAAGAAGAAGAAGAAAGATTAGACATTTTTTAGCATTTCTTGTGTGGAGTATTTTACTAGTTAACTGGATACGGGTTGTAGTATTTACTGTGGGAGAAAACTAGAACATGAACTTTGGAATAGTTATTTATATATGAATTGATGAGGTCTTAGAGTGACAGTTTTGTGGCGAATATGGACGCATTGGTGATTGTTGATATCATCAATTTGCTTGCAGTCACGGTGAAAGTTAGGCATGGATTATATCACTGGTGATTTAAGAGAGTGTTTTGGACTGTTTAGAAATGAATTAGTACTCGTTTTTGGTACATTTTGGGGACATATGGTTGGTTTTAGAATACCAATCTGCTTGCAATGGCGCTACATCTTTACGCTGCAATAGAGCTTAACCTAGTCACAGATTTTCATTGATGATTGAAGAGATGAGACATGTTTTGGACCAACATTTAAATTTTCATCGATGAGAACATGTAATGATGTTCCACTGGGATTATGCCCTCTAGTGGTTTTATTTGGGGTTAAAGATTTTAAAGGTAATTTTTATGCTCCAATGATGCAGGTGAGTGAAAGCTTTGATATCGGACGCAAATTAATGAGTCCATGAAAGGTTGTTGCTTGATTTGTGCCTTTTGTTTTCGTTAAACATATTTTACTAATTGGACTGTTCACTTCCAATTAGTTATTAAAATCAAATAATTTTTGCTTTCCTGTTGTACATTGATTCCCTGTTTATTGGAAATAATGAAACTCTCAAGTACCTTTTTACCAAGTGTTTGTAGCCTCTTTCTTCTTATATTTTATTAAGACCTTATCTGATTAAACAAACAAAAAGTGTAATTGTTATAATAACTCCATAGTCTCCCTTTATTTCAAAACTGTAGGATTAGTGTTTTACAAAAACATCTTTAGTATTGTCCATAACGGATTGTTAATGGAAATTATTATTAAATCTCTTAGTAGTTCAAACTTTTATGGAGTTTTGTTATCATATGTTAAATGGTGATAAAGACAGGTAAGGACCACAGACAAACTGAGTCAGAAAACAAATTACAAACAAACAAAAAGATAAAACTTAGAGAATGGGTAAGAAAAAAAAACCCATAAAAGACCCAAAAACATAATCCAAGTCTGACCAATACGATCGCAAAGATTTGGATCAACTTCGGTGCATGAGGCCAGATCATCAGTACAATGTCTTTTCCCTTTGTACAAACCAACAAAAAAAAAATGGGTATGGCCAAACTTCAATAATACACCATGTCTTTTACCCCTGTTCAAATTTCACTTCATTTGCTTAAAGACTTATATAAGTATGTTCATCAGCAGGTAATCTTAAGATTCAACAATATTAAGATGTATAGGACAAGACTCAAGAACTTAAGCTAAGGAGTCCTTACTGACGTAAGAAAGACGTGTCAGTAAAAAATCTTTAAGAGACTTATAGGAATTGTCTTTGTCTATTCCCATTGAAAAAGTTTATTATAAACCTACCTAAGAAGAGTCGTTTGTCAGTGCCCATTATTCTCCATCCTTCTTAGCCCTTGTCTTCTTCATTGTCTCCTTTTTCTCACTTTAAGATCTTTTTCGTTCTTAGCTCATGACAAGTCACCAAAATATCTAAAGTATAAGACCTTTACTGTTTTGTTACCTGATAACGCCACTCTCTTCTTCTAGTTTGATTTCCATTCTTAACTCTGCTTCATGTTTTGTGCAGAAATTATGATTCCGAAGTACCAAGAAGATGTCAAGCAGCCACGAGCGTGCGACCTGTGTCTGAACAAACACGCGGTTTGGTACTGTGCATCAGACGATGCTTTCTTGTGCCATGTTTGCGATGAATCAGTCCATTCTGCAAACCATGTGGCGACAAAACACGAGAGAGTTTGGCTTAGAACAAATGAGATACAGAACAATGTGCTCCAAGGAACAACATCACACCCGGTTTGGCACAGTGGGTTCAGAAGAAAAGCAAGAACACTTAGGTCCCGGTGTGAGAAAAAAACACAACAGAAGATAGATGATGAGAGAAGAAGAGAAGACCCTCGTGTTCCCGAGATTGGAGGCGAAGCAATGTTTTTCATACCAGAAGCAAATGATGATGAAAATGATACGACTTCTCTTGTGCCAGAGTTTGAGGAACTCACAGTCACAGAGATGGGGTTCTTCTTGAGCAACCACAATGGTACTCAAGAAACAACGAAACAATTCAACTTTGAAGATGAGATTGATGCAATGGAGGATCTATATTACAATGAAGAAGAAAAAGCAGCTAAAACTAATGGAGCTGAAGCATGTCCTGGACAATCTTTGATGAGCTGCAAGAAAGCTTATGACAATGTCATTGCGATTTCAGCAAAGACAGAAGAAACTGAAGATTACGAGGATAATGCAAGGCAGGGGAACATGTTACTTAGACTGAATTACGAAAATGTTATAGCAGCTTGGGATAAACAAGAATCTCCAAGAGAAGCAGCAAGAAACCAGACTGAGTTGTTCAACACAAGTAACTTCCAGCTAGTTCCTCCAGTAAGAGCTCTTACTTAATCTTATGAATTCTTACAAAAATGTTATCATAGAGAAGACTCAAAATAGAAAAGACTTCTATTGTAATGCTTCTTGATTTCAGGGGATAGAGGAGAAGAGAGTAACCAGCAGAAGTGAGAGAGAAGCTAGAGTTTGGAGATACAGAGATAAAAAAAAGAATCGTTTGTTTGAGAATAAGATAAGGTATGAGGTTAGAAAGGTTAACGCGGACAAAAGACCGAGAATGAAAGGTCGATTTGTCCGAAGATCTTTAGATCCCGAGTCTTAGGTATATCACATACTCTCAGTTTCTGCTTTGTGCGAATTCTTGTCAAATAAAAAAGACTACTGCAAAGACACGGAAGCTAGTCCAAAACTACAAAAGCTCGTGTGGAACATACTTCGTTCTTGCAAGAGTTTGGTATAGGTTTTAAATGTTATCCCAAACTATAACATGTTTACAACTTTATTCTTAATTATAAAAAAAAATTACTCACATGTTATCCAAAATTTGGTTTATTCCTGATATGAATACATTTTCTAAAAATTGCTTAGATATTTAGTATTATGTGTGTAATTACAATTTACCCCTTGGATTTATTTTTTCGATTTTAATTAAAATAAAAAATAAAAAATACACATCATCTTTAAAATACGGGTCATCTTCCATAATCCACGTCACAACCCGGAAAAAAAATTAACGGCTGAGTTACAATATTTATAGGAAAACGAAATGTCTCGTCGATTCATATGACAGCTGAGTTATAATGTTTTGTGGCTGAGTTATCACAAGAAATAATATGAAAGCAAACAGTTAATTTATATTACTTGACGGCTGAGTTATAGTATTTACGGAAAAACAAAAGGTCTTGTCGATTCATATGACGGCTGAATTATAATGTTTTGTGGCTGAGTTATCAGAAGGAATAAACTGAAAGCGGAAAACGAAAGGTCTCATTGATTAATATGACGGCTGAGTTATAATGCTTAACGCCTAAGTTATTGCACAAAATAAAACAAATGTATTACAATAATACTACATCGGACAAGTTTTTGCATTGTGTCCAACTTGTTTACATCGAGAACATGCGTTTAGCTCATGACTTAACGCTTTCAATCTGTAGTCATCAAAATCAAGCTTGTCGTGTGTTGTTTCTGCATCTATCTGCACAACTCTACACCCTCTATCGTCGGTGTTAAATACATATTTGCGTTTCTTTACCCAGTTACGGGAAACAACAATTACCAGAACTGGATACATGAAAGAAAATGAAGAAGAATGAGAAAAATTAATAAGAATGAGGAAAATTAATAAAAATGAGTGTAATTAAGAAGTGAAGAACAAGGAGAAAAAGAAGGGGAAGAACAAGGTGAAGAAAACTTATTAACCAGTTGAAGAACAAGAGTTGAAGGAACGACGTTTCGTATTTCCGGAGAAGATGATAACATAGAATGCTGACATGGATGATGCGCCCGAAGTGGCAAGTCAGCCCCAAATGAACATGTAAATCAGCCTAATTAAATCAGCCATCAAACAAAATTATAACTCAGCTGCAACATGGATAATATTACAGTAATTAAAAAGCAAAAAAATGGCTGCCAAATCCAGCCGCTTAATGTCATAACTCAACTGAAAATTTGTAACTCAGCCGTATCGTTTAGTAAGTCAGCTGTAACTGAATGATATTCTAGTAGTTAATATTTTGCTATTAAGTCAGCCGTAAAATGGCCGAGTTTTACGATAAGTCAGCTCATGTCGGCTGAGTTATAAAACTTAACCATAACTCAGCCATAACCACATCTCATAAGTCAACCGTTGTTCATAACTCAGCCAAATTCAGAATGATAATTTAGCTGTGTCGTAGTGATAACTCAGCCAAAATTTTTACAATTCAACCATCATATTATAACTCAGCCGTAAGGGCGGCTGAGTTATGGCATAACTCAACCAGATTTCATTAAGTCAGCCGTAACGCTTGATTGAATTATGCTATAAGTCAGCCGTCCGCTCTTACTCAAATGTTTTTTCCATAAATCAGCTGCAACATACCATAACTCAGTCGTCATTACCTTTGTAACGCGTTACGCCTGAGTTATTTAATACACGTCAGCGATTTCTGACGTGGCGTCTGACGTAACAATGACTGTAATTACGTTTTTCTGTAATATAAAACAAGGGCACGCTGGGTATTTTGAAAATATCCGAAATATCCTAGTAATAAGAAAAAGATTTGTTGATTCTGGTAATATTATATAATTTGGAGTACATCTGAGTAAATCTCCCTAATTATAAACCTAATTATTTAAATTTTCATAATAGTAAAAAACTTCTCTTTTGTATTCAAATAGTAACACTTTTTTTAGAAAAGCTCAAGTGGTAAACACAAATTTAGGCGAATTATGTTATATATATTATACTTTGTAAACACAAAAAGGTCAGAACAAGACATTAAACAATGTTTTCTCGGAGCTCGACACTTTCTTCCAGAATGTGCTCGATGATCATCTTAAGTCACTTTGAACTGGGCGCGATGACAGAGCTTATCAGAAACCCAAGAGTGATGAAGAAAGTGCAAGACGAGATTAGGACAACACTTGGGGACAAGAAACAGAGATATCACAGAGCAAGGTCTAAACCAACTTAACTACTTCAAGCTCATGGTCAAGGAGAGCTCCACTATTACTCCCAAAACTATCGGAAAACCCAGAAGAGTTAATCCCTGACAAGTTTCTTGATAGATCCATAGATTATAGAGGACTAAACTTTGAGCAATTACCATTTGGTTCTGGTAGAAGGATATGTCCAAGGATGACGATGGGGAACACCACCGTAGAACTGGGACTGTTGAATTTGTTCTGTAGGGAAGAATGTGAAAGACATTGACTTGGAAGAGAACAACACTTGAGCTTGTTCCACTTCTTCATCAACGATCATGTTAACAATTTAGTCAATAAGATTTTTATGTTTCTTTGTACTCAAGCTTCTGATATTAGTAAGCATCTAGTTAATATAGTGAAATCATTATCTGAAAAACAAAATAAATTCTAACCAGACCATGAGATCCGTTACTATATGTTTGCGTCCGCCGCCCACGTTACCGTGTGAATAAAAGTCTTCATTAGGGATAACACAAGGTCTTTTTTAAGTCATAAAGTCTCGCAAAGGTAATATAAGTTACAAAATATTGGAACCAGGGGTATAAGAGAGAAAGTAAAGCAGAAAAAATGCAGACTTAGGGGGTGGATGGATTTGGCTTTGATTGCTTCTTCTTGTTTAAAGCTTTGGGCTTGTAGTGGAGGAATCGCTCGGAGCTGAGGTGAGAAACATTCATAAAACATGTATAATATATATATATATATATATATATATATGAGTAACAAACAACCATCACAATAGGTATTTCTGATTGACTGATACATAAGAGAGATCATCAAAAATAAATGGACACCTACCGAGGTGAGTTGTGGAGGTAGTAGTAGCATCATCAGGCTTGGACAACTTTTCCTGTTAAATTAAATAAGGTGTAATTATATAAGAATAATCCAATCTTAAAAAAGCAATTAATTCGATAAAACTGAAATTTTACCAATTGCAAGAGATATAATTGAAAACTAAATAATATAATAACCTGTACATCAAATTTAGAGTCAGAACTAGCTCGCAGGGACGCTTTCAAGCCTAGACTATTCTTCATGTCACACTCTAAGGCCAATCTGTATATATATGAATGAACACCCACAACAACCATCACACCAGATCCTACATACATCTACTGCTAATTAGAGAGATTATCAAAATAATTAAAGGGACACCTACTCAGGGTTGGAGCTAGTAGTTAAATCATCAGACGACTTGGACAACTTCTCCTGCTACAAATAGTTGTAATAAACCAAAAATAATAATAATCAACTCAACTAATAGCCTAGCTAGATGATTGAATTTTTTCTCAATTATGTATGCAAAGGTGCTAGATATTAAAAAAAAAAACAAATAAATAAAGTAAATTATATATATATATATAACCTGAATATCAAATTTCTCTGCAGATCCCTTCAACTTACGACGTCTCTGATTCTCATGAAGCAACTTCTGACGTTTCTTCTGATTCTCAATATGGATCTGTTGACGCAGACTGAATCTTGGAATTAGAAAGTCGCATCTAAGACTAGGTGGACGATGCTCTAAACACCATCTACACACAGTGGTGAATTGACGGTGGGCCAAGGGAACTTTGTTCAATTGAAGACACGACCTTGGACGGCACTTCCCCATGATTATTTCTTATGGTGTGTGTCCCTCTCCTCAACAATTTGGAAACCCTAGCTCTGTTTTTATATAATTTGTTCATTAGACACTTTTTTCCATCCAAAATACTCCCTTCCCTCAAAATATATAGAATGTTTGAGTTATATTAAAAAATAGTTACATAAAAAAATTTAACCAATCAGAAACCAGAAGTATAATAGAAAATATAAAATTAATCTAAAAGTTGCATAGAAAATTTATTATATATGCACAATACACATATATATACACGTTCCGTGTGTATAATATGCATATATGATATATGTATCATCAACAAATATATTATTTTATTTTTTGTATTTTTTTTTATAAGCTATTCACGATGAAGCTATACGATGCTTATTAGTTTGCTAATCACAAAACATGAAGATGATACTTATCTCGATAAACATGAAGATTATTCATAAGAACACAGAGACAAAGACCCTAGCCTCCACCAATTGATTGTCCATCAACTCATGGTGCAACAGCAAATTCTGCCAAATAAATCAAGCAAACAAAACAATTACTTTTGGTTGTATAAATCTAACTTTTGTTATCGGTAGTTTAAACCACATGATGATTATAGATCTCGGTAACTAAACAACAAAATATGTCTCGGTTTTAAAAAACCAACTATTTACCAGACAAGATAATAAAATAACTAAAACAATCAAACCGTAACACTGATAATAAAGCAAGAAGACATGAAATAGATCTCATGATGATTTTTTTTTTCTTTCTTAGGTATATAGATCGACAATTTAATAAAGCATGGACGGGTGACTATACGGTCAACAACAAATTATGATGCAATATATAATTGATAAATTACGATGCATAATAACTAACATGTATCCTTGATAAGCATACTTAAGCCATGCGATCGATTGATCATAAAGCATTGGCATATTAAATAATAAAGCAGATCATGAGATTAAAACTAATCTTTCTAATGAAACAATATATAGAGCGCTGGTTAACCAAACTATTTAACAAAGCAGTTAATATGCACACCGAATAAGCAAGAGGTTTGTGCTTGTCTATATAAAACCATGTATACATATAATATACAAACAGACAATAAGCACTAGTTATCAAACAAATTGATCACGTAATCAAAGACATATTGATTAAATCGACTAAAATTACTTATCATCGAAGAAAGAAGACGGCATCGATTAGAGACATATGGTTTAGATTTAGATTAAGACGCTAGGGTTAGAGCGTGCTGATAACGTGTTATAACAAGAAGTTTAGGAAATTGTTCTTTTGTATTATTACTTATCTCATAGGATGTAAAATATATATAGTGATACAACATTAGGTTTAGGTTTCACACTAATGGGCCGATAATAGGCATCCACATAACAATAGAGTTATTTATAACATAAACCATATTTTAATCAATTTTTATACTTAATGTTATTTTGTGCAAATATGTGAGGATCAGTTTTGTATATAAGTTTTTAAATAAGTTAAATTTAACGGGTAGAACCTAAAATGTACTTCAAAAATGTATATACAGATTCATGTATATTTGTTTTGTTCTTAGAAATATGGACTGTTTAAACGAACTTTTTGTAATATAATCGCCATATTAATTTTTTTTTTTACTCTCTTTTACGTCCATCAAAATTGTAATGCATTTTTATAATAAGACTCATCATTTTAACCCTTAAATAGTTTAGGTTATATGATAGTTTATATGAAAAACATAAATTAAATATATGAATATCATAGTAAATTTTCATTGTTATCATTAATAATATGTTGTTTACTGTCAAATGCTCAAAAATGCAAATGAAAACTATTATCAAAGTTCAACAACAAAAAATGAAGAAACTCAAGAGATATGTATGTACAGTCTAATTATGTTTGAAGAAGTGATGTATTTTGGTATTGTACGATTTGAATAAAAAAAAGTGTTAAAAATGCTACTGAAAGTCAAATTTATTTGTTATGCTTCTTTTTTTTTTATAATTATTAAATAAGTTTAAATTAATCTATATATACATTTTTGAAATAAATCATGAAGTTCATACCTATTTACAGGCATGCCATTGACATTTAATATTAAATATTTAAAATTTAATGTATAAATTTTAAAAACCAAGATTTACATTTTACAGAAATCTATACATTAACACAATTAATTCCCTGACTATAAGATCTCCTAGCTGATATGATGGATTCACGGCTCTTCCTTCTCTCCAATAATTTTTCAAAATGATTTTTAGAAACAAATCAGATATTACAAAGATATCTCTTTCCATCTTTTCCTCTAATATCTGTAAAAATCAAATTAAAGAAACAATGATAAATTCCAATGAGTATAATATTTCTTCAATCTTCCAAAATAAAACCGATTACAAAAGATTATATATACCTAATTAGTTTGAAAAGCCGTGATTTTGGCATCGAAAGATTATAAGAATTATCGACTTAATGATTAGCCTATAAATACTCTAAACCATCACGCCAATTACCATCATCACTAATATAAAACACACAAAAACTTACTTAAAACCTTGAAGATCGCCTTAGTTCTCTTCACAATGGTTGCTAATTTTGCCTTCCTCAGATCCTAAAAACAGCTTGGAGGGTTCATCCTCCATTCGTGGCATCTGTACACACAAGCCAATGGTGACTGGGTTTTCATTGAGACATTTGGGTGAAGTAGGTAATATAAAGGTTGATGATTAGAACTTAAACATCATGCTCTCATTCTATGCTTTATTGGATTCTTTAAGTTACTTATCTAATCAACATATAAGTCATTTCAACTAAACACAACCATCTACGTAGCTCTAAGTGTGCGTCGAGTCTGAAAATCCGATTAATGAACTACTAATAGCACTTTTATTTTTTCTTCCTCACCTTCTTTTCCTTTTCCGAGTCATAACGCAGTCATTAACAAAATGAGAATCAACTGGATAACCATGTTCATAAGCATTGTGATGTTAGAGGTCTCGCATCACAAGTAAAGAAGAACAGAGGTTTGCGTGGAAAGGGTCATAACAACCATAAGAATCGACCCACACTTAGAGCTACTTGGAAGAAAAATAACCTTTTAACCCCGTTACCGTTATTTTCTTGAACATAAAATAATTTCCATTACCCTTGACTGGCCTACAAGCCTAACTCAATCAATGATTTCACGTTGAAAGCAACCCTCAATCGCTAATCTACAATGTTTTTCAATATTAACATCTATGTTCTTGCACTTGATGTCCTATTTGATACTTAAAAAAAATGAAAGTGGGATCGATAAAACCAAATTATGAAAAGAACAGAGTCTCTTACCACGGTTCCATTCGATGAATTGTTTACATCTGGATTTGCGGAGTACAGGCTGATGAAATCTTCAATTGACAGCTCTAATCGAGTAACAAATTAGAATTGTGACAAATCAGGATTATGAAATCGATTATCAGACCATAAATCAGATCAGATACCATGTTGACAATGAAGGAAATAATGTGAGCGAAGAAGATGATGTGTTTGTTTTCTCAGATTTAGAGAAGTCAGTCGAGCCCAAGAACATTTATTTAAAAATTCATATTAATTTTCTCAAATCTTATTTTTCAGCAATGCATGAATATGGCACACTCGAGTTACAAGAAGTACCAACAATCTTGAAGATTAAGGGGTAAGCAACCAAGTTCATTGTGATGCAAACTTTTGAAATTAAAATAAGTGAAGGTTGATAGCTATATTGTTTGCCTCCTTCTCCTGGCTCTCTCTTTGGTTCATAACAACATGTATCAATAGTACCACCGATGGTGAGGAAACTTGTACTGAAGATATTGACACGCATAGCTGAGCAGCATTTGGAATTGTATGAACTTGAAGAAGGTAGGGAGAGATGGGAGCAAAGAAGGAGGATAAGCTATAAACAAGTCCTTTATTTGAATTACAAGATGTCCACAGATTACATGGATGAACCTCTGAGAGATATTGGGTAAAGATGTGGCTAACCACGTAGTGATTTAAGGCCATGGAAGTTGGATTCGGGCTCTACATCGCTGCTGGCTCCATCACATCAGCTTTATAGTTTTTACCATCCATATGAAGAGTTTGAGCATAATTATGATGTGTATTCAGTAATTTTAGATGTAGTTGTATATGAATAGTTGTGCAAAACTATAACCATGATGTACGATGAAAAAAATCATATAGTTCAATATCAATCTTGATATAGGCTTAAAGTAGCCAATAAAATGGTTATATATCAGATAATTAGAATGATACATAACCTTATTATATAAAATGTGTTAAATAGAAACTTAATGTTTAATTATTAGATTTGGACCATAAATGTAATGTTAAACGTTAAAATGATTTCAAAAATTAAGTTTACTATTAGAATTATATTATGTATGAGTATATTTATAAACATACTTTTTTAATAAGGTTATTAACATTCATAATTCAAACTCTTACCAGTTTAGTATTAGGTATGTTTTTAATTTGGTTTAGATGAAAAAGAATATCAAATTTATTTATGTTATAAATAAATACAATTATTTTAAAAATTTATGAAAAGAAAGGTGATATGTCTTAATGTCTATCTCGAGACATTAACTTTTATCTCGTTTTTATTGAGAATAGTTTAGAGAATATTTTTTATTTTCCGAATTACTCGTTTCCTTTCCGTACATGTTATTTCATGTCCTGATATTTGAAATAAATAGGTAAGTTGAAAATGAATATTGCTTTTTATATTTCATGTTCTTGCATCTTATCCGTTATCTGACTTTTGAACGTTGAAGCTGAATAAAACTATCTCAATTTTGTAATCTCGTCATGTTATTTTTATTTATCTTCATATAGTTTTATCAAAATAGTTTTAATATTTTTTTTTTATTTGCTCGTTCGGGTGTTTTACCTGCTATTTCCTATTAGATTATATTTTTAATTATAAATAACATTATCTCTGTGTTGACCTTTATTCAGATTACTAAGATTTTGATAAATAAATATAACTACCAATTTTTTTTTCTAACCCATTATCCAAAATTTATGTCTCATATTTTATGAAAAATAGTTCGCAACTGGACATATATATGCAGGGTAATGTTTATATATATTTATATAGTTTGGATTCATACCACTTAGGTACTTGATTTGGTTTCAACTCGGTGTAGACGTAATTATTTGTTATGATAACATTTCTAGTTTTAATAAATATATATAATACAAGACATGTTTATTCAATCTTACGTTCCGAAAGAGAAATTAAGATCATCGTTATTGCCAAGTTTCAAACTAGGAAGAAATCTGGCTACACACTGTTTAACAATGCACCAAAAAAAAATATGAAATTTATAGTTTTTTAAAGATAAAGATATTTTCAATACACTAAAAATTCTTTTAAAAAAAACAAAGAAAAAAAAAGAAAAAAAAACAGGGAATCGTTAAATTAAAACAAATCTTAAGTTAAATTTAAAACTTACAAATTCAAAAATCACTGTGATGAAACTGATAATGATACTGTGACACCCCGGTTTCAAAGACTTGCGCAGAGGTTTAAAATAATTGATTTGACCACCTATATTACCAAAGTGCACTTATCTTTTCGGTCAAGGATCTTGAGAGAACTCTAGAGTTAAGCATACTTGAGCTGGAGTAGTCTTAGGATGGGTGACCTTCCGGGAAGTGACTGTCGGAATTGTGCGAGTGAGGACAAAACACAGGAAAAGATCATGTGGTGATTTGTAGGGACGGTAACAAATGTTTAAAGCCTTCCGGACGTAGCAAACCGACCGTCGGATATTGATGGTCTCACGGGCCTAGTGAGAGGACATGAGGCTCATTAAGGAAGGTGGGCCCATGGACTGGGATTGGAGATGGGGCCCACTAAAAGGTGGCGGTCGGGGAGTTACAAGTGGTATCAGAGCCAAACCCAGACAAGTGTGGAGTCGAGTGGGCTCATACCGTCGGGGGTGACGGTCTTGGTGTGCAACGAGGACATTGCGATCTGTTAGTAGGGGTGAATTGTGACACCCCGGTTTCAGAGACTTGCAGAGAGGTTTAAAAGAATTAATTTGGCCACCTATATTACCAAAGTGCAATTATCTTTTCGGTCAAGGGTCTTGAGAGAACTCCAGAGTTAAGCGTGCTTGAGCTGGAGTAGTCTTAGGATGGGTGACCTTCCAAGAAGTGACTGTCGGAACTGTGGGAGTGAGGACAAAACAGAGGGAAAGATCATGTGGTGATTTGTAGGGACGATAACGAGTCTTTAAAGCTTCCCGGACATAGCAAACCGACCTTCGAATATTGATGGTCTCACGGGCCTAGTGAGAGGACGTGGGTCCACTAAGAGGTGGCAGTCGGGGCGTTACAATAAATTTGAAACTTCATAAACATTCAAATACTATTAATATTTTTAACATTTTATAAAGTTTAACTTTCTAAAAAATATAAATATTTATAATAGTTTAATTTTTATAAAATATAAATATATATAATATTTAACTTTTTAAAAAAATTTAAAATAAAGGACCAGAATAAACCAAATAAGAGTTCTTTAAGTTTGAATGCCTGATAAATCAAGCTTTCTGTATGAATCATTGTGCTCTCTTTTATAGTATGACTCTGAACATTTGCCCAACTTTTTTAGGCGATGTGAGATATTGTACCCGTAAATTGAGTAATATATCTCCGTTTTTAAAAATTTGTATTACATCATATTGAGGAAAAATCACAATTTTTATTAACTAAATGTATTATAGAATAATTCAAGATAATTTAAATATAAATTCAAATAAAAATGAAAATGAATCATATATTTATGTTTGAATGAGATAGAAAGATTTTTTTTATTTTTTAAAATTTTACCTATAATTAATTTTGAAAATTTTGGTAACTAATGTTAAAGTCAATGCATTAAATGTAAAAACTTTCCATAATTGATTTTTGAGCAAAAAGTGCTGCAAAAATACTAGTATGGATTATAATTTAATTATAATTTTTCTGGCAGAAAAGATATATATATATATATATATATATATATCAAAATTTTATATGCTTTTATTTTATTTTATCGAGAATTTCAAAATTTAATTATATTTTTTTATAACAATACTTTTAATATTCTGCCATTTATAAAAAAATCTTAACATGCCGAGTAACCCAAAAGATTTTAACTAGGCTTGGGCATAAAAACCGTACCCAAATATCCAACCCAGAACCCGACCCAAAAACAGGGTTCGGGTTGGGTACGGGTTTGTCTATAAAACTCCTTAGAGTTTTTTTACAATAGCTTGTGAAATTAATGCGTACAATGGTTTAAAAAAATTTGAATTTGTAGAAAATACAATCTCAATTTATAAGTAAAACATAAGCAACATATTAGAAAGAAAAAAATAATGAGATATTTGATTAGAACTAATTGTTTAAAATCTTATGTGTGGATAGATAAGTTTAAATAAACTTAAAATTGAATATTTTACAAATTTATTGAGACTAATCTAAGTTGTTATTCCTTATCTCCAAACACAAATTTATATTATTTTTTTCTTTCGATTTATTACAATTTTTATTCTATAGATTTTGCAACTCCAATGAATTGGAAGATAGATCTCAAAAACCCACCTACCTATAGCTCACATCAATCCTCATATTTGCTATGTATCCACCAAGACACAATGTCGGTTATTGGGGTGCGTTTGGTGTGCAAAAGCATTGCGTCTTCTTTATTTATCTATTATTTAATACATAAAAATCTAAAAATTATTATTTATTTATTTTCATGCGTACAATGGTTTAAAAAAATTGAGTTTGTATAATTTATTCATTTATAAATTTTCTTTTTAGAATCCAAATTTTTAAACTGTTCAATATTTAGGCTGTAATCTTTAAAAAAAAATAAACATAACACATGCATGGCTCAATAGTTTTGTGTAATAGGTAGAAATAAAATTATTTTCTCATAATGGTACATTGTTTTACCATGGAATTTGTTTCTTATTTTTTAATTAATTCAGTTACTCTTTTTTAACATAGTTACTTTACACTTAAATATATAAAAAGGTTTCCAAAAATTTTAGTGATTAAACTCATTGAATATATGAATGTAAAACCTGAAACATAGAAAACTATCAATCTATATTTTTTTAATTTAAAACTCTTGAAGATTATACTAATATCAATAATAATAATAATTAAGTTTTATTATTATAACTAGGTAATGAGCCCCCACGATGTCGAGGGGGAACTCATTTTAATAAAATATTTATAACCAAACTTTTTTAATATATATATTTATGAAGTTATCTAATATTAAATTTTAAAAATACAATTTTGAAAATATTTTTTATATATTAATTGAGAAGTATTCTTAAAAATAACTTTATTTTTAAATATGATTTACAGAAAATTCATGTTGACGTGTCATTTTCAGTAAACTTTTAAACCCATTTAATTAGTGGATTACCCTTTGACTAAAATATTTACAGATTTTGCCATTAGTGTAATCTACACATCTCTCACTCAATTATTTTAAGAAAATTACAATTAAAATATGCAAATGAGGGATACAAATCTTTAGGATTAAATAAATAATGATTAATGCTATAAACATATCATAGGTGGTTGCATTTTTTAAATAATATTTAATATACTTAAATCCAAATATTTTATTTGGTTCTGTTTTTTATTTCAATATTATATATATATATGATTATTAGTAGCCTACAATTATACATTTGAACATATGTATATCTTTATGTTTATTCTCACATAATTCTATAGTTAACATGTTTATATCTGTAAATGTTAATATGTTGGTATATGATATCTCCATATAAAGTGTTAGTTTGAAAGAAATGTAGAATTATTTATTTTCTAAATTTCATATGAAAGACCCGCCCTTGATTCAACATCAGGTCTAGTATTTCATGACGAATCACCAGTCAAATATAAGAACTCAATAATCTCTTCCCATTTTGGTTTTGCGGTCATTGTAATATATAAATCTGGGTTTCTAAAACACCGACAAAAATCATAGATGTAAGAACGGAAAATGAACTTCTCTTTTCGGAGTGTTTTTCGAACAAAGGAGCTCACCACCGTACTAGTTCCGAACTGGTTAAACAATTGTCTTGTTGCAAAGTGAAAGTTGTATTCTTATTGCTTATAAAAATTATTCGACCCATACAATATTTTGTTCTTCCCTTATTTATACATCGGGTCTAATTAATGCGAAATCAATTTACTAATTATTCACGCTCTCTAATTATGGCTGATAGTACAACGGAATCTTTGACCATATCCCTGGGCTGCGGAACCACTTTTCTAGCTTGACGTAACTCCAGCTCGTTTCCCTAATATGGGCCTCTTCGGCCCGATGGGCCGTGCTGTTTCTCCGTTCCGAGTCCAACTGATTTACTCTTGACGTACCCTTTGAAGCGAGGTGATTAACTGTGGTACGAACAATAACATTTTGATATTTCCAGCCATATATTTTGGACTACCTGCATGAGAAGATGGCAATACTATACGCTTGCCAATACGTCGTCGATCATTGTCACCTCTAATTACAACATCTCTAACATTATCATATACATCAGCTCTTATTGTTTTTTGATTTAATATTATCCACTGTTAACTGTATGATTCTATTGTTGTATAAGCATATATTATAAATTGATGAAACAATCTCCCACTTCCATCTATGGTCGAATATACACGCGAACATGAATGTACAAGGTACATGTAATATTCTCTCACTGATATAAATTCTCTTTGTCCTTTTTCAATTAAAGTACATTTTTATCGTATGCCTGCAAAAAATCCAATTTCACCATATAAAAATAATAATGGATATTGAAAAGTCATATAAAGTGGATATGTACTCCAAATTCGTTGTAAACTTCCAGATTTCAGTTGTAAAAATTATGTCTCTCTCTTTCATTGTGGAATGGAACTAAAGCAGCTATTTCACTCGTTGAAGGCAACTCATATTGTCTTTTATTTTTATCATATCCAATTAGATGAATTTGAAAATCTTCTTCATCACTACTCTCATACCTATCTCTTGCTTTTCTAAATACTTTTGCTTGAACAATAAATTCATCAACCATCTGAATTAGCAATAATACTGTTTGTTCATCAAGCTCATCATTTCCATCTTGATTCATGACTACAAGTCGATTTTTTAACTCAATTGTTGTATCAAATATATACATTTGAGAGAATTTAGGCTCCTCTCTTCACTTGGCAATAAGGATCCTATTCTATGATAATTTTCTCCATGTATCTTAAAACAATACAATCCATATGTATTTTGCAACGAATAATCAATTTTTGCATTCATAGAAGTGAAAGCAAGAATAAGGTTATAAGCTCGTATATTTCTAAGTTTCTTTAATACGGATGGAGGCTCAAGGGCCATTGTAGTGATACAAAACCTATTCTGCAACAAATTGAAAATAATGGACGTTTAGTAACTGGATCTTGTTCTGAACTTTCATATAATCAAACCCAAGCATTACTGTCTCCACATTGTATTAAAATTTCTTGTAGATGGTCGACTTTTTTTCCTAATAAAAAAATATAAACTAATTATTTATTATATGTGGGACTCAATAGTATAGCGATAAATTATATTTATATTCTTACATACGTTTTTTACTTGTTGGAATGATTACATTTGATATTGTATGAACATGACAATCTGAAAATTATTAAAAGTAATTAATTTTGTTACATTATTTTAAAAAAAAAATAGTATATGAAAAACAATAACTACTAACGAATAACAAAAAAGACAATCGTTCCTATAACCTTCTCTCTCTTCTCTCTCTAAAAGTTTCTTCTCAGATCTAGGTTTCTTTCTTCTTTTTCGTTCTCTTTTTTGCCCAGATCTTCATAGATTGGTCTGGATTTCAAACCGCTACAGGAGTGAGGTAAGCTCTCTTCTCTGACATCGGAGCGGTATGGTTTTCCGGCAAGTGTTGCGGTTGTGGCCCCTTCCCGGCGGACGAAAGGCGTCGATCTGGTTCCTCCTGGTTTGAAGACACCGCTGGAGATGCAGAGTAGTCTTTCACGGCTCATCCGCATGGTTGGAGGCTGAGATGGCGACTGAAGACGCTTGTGGATTGGTGGGTTTTTCTGATGGTTGTTTGGTGGTTAACGGCGGATCCTTTCAGGATCTTAGAAGGCTAACACGGATTTCTGGCGATTGAGAGGTTGTCGAGCCTCCTCCTCTCTCTAGCCACCGTGTCTTTGTTTCCACCAAACCATATCTGAAGTTTGCTATACCTCCGGAAATCTTTTCGGTTCACGGCTTCGGAGAGCAAAGGCTTGGATCTGAGTATGTCGTTTTGCTAGATAGGGGATTCGACATTCATTGGGTGGCAGAGTGTCGAAGAGTTGTTCCACTCCAGAAGGCTTGTGGCAGGTCAGGCTTGTCCTTGGTGATGGTTCGGAGACCGGATCCGAATACTCCGGTCAAAGAATCTATCTGGCGACGTAGTCGCAAAGTTGTGGGCCTTGTATTCGCTGGAACTAGTAAATCTGACTCTCTGCCTCCGCTTAACCGCCCGAATTCAACCTTGTAATCTGTTTCTGTTCACCGGAATTTGTTTTTCCGTTTTGTAACTGTAGTGGTTTGGTTTGCAGGCCTTAAGCTTGTTAAGGGATGAGGCCCATAAAGAAATGTTTAAAAAAAAAAAAAAACAATTACTACTAACCAATGATCGCTTATTGTTTAGAACTACTTCCCACTTCCATCTTATAATTAATTCATATTAATTATTTATTTTTATTTTATCTGTTACAAACAAATAATTTATCATGTTGACATTCGAAAGCTTATCAAAGAAAATAACAATAACACATTGTAAAAAATAAGTTCTTGCTAATGTACTGACTGAAATATAACAAGTTTCGATCGACCGACTAAATATGTAAATGTCTTGCACAACTAAATTAATGATTACAAATTTAAGTATACCCAGGATAATTAATTGTTAATCAATTCCCTTGAATTACTTAAAAGTACTTAAAAGTAATTTAAAAAAATAGTATTAATGCAAAAGTAATTTTAGTTAAATTTACCTTTTTGATTACAAACTATTGATTCCAAAGGTTCGATGCTATTAACAGCTAATGTTAAATCATTTGAAATTTTGTAGGAAGATTCCTCTCTAATTGAAACGATCCGACCCGACCCGTTTTTACTTATATTCGTTTTTAATAGTGCTTATATATTAGATTACTTACACAATGATTATCAAACTTTGAAGGGTGAAACAATTGAGGTGGCCTTTGTGCCAACTACACTTAAAAAGCTCCGGAAGTATATTTATGAGGGTGAATGGTATGATATTAGGACTTTCAAAGTCATCAATCCAACTCTCAGGGAGAGGAATACTCATCATCCTTTCCAGATCAAGTTTACGGATGATTCAACCATGACTCTGCTCGAATCAATAAATTCGAAAAATTACTTCCGATTCGAAAATTTGGATGATATTTATCGTTCAAGAATCCTTGATACCATCTCTTTCGGTACGTTTTTTAAAAATAGTTTTAAATAATTTTAGTTAAATCCTGTGAATATAGATAATTGCTATCTTTGTGTTGATAAATCTTGAGACTTTTTAGGAATTTTGGAACTTTGTGTATTGGTCCCTCCCATAGAAAAGTATAAAAGAACTTTTTACCAAAATAGTTATATGTAGATGATAGATTTGGAAATATTCATTCATCTCATTGGAAAAAAATGACTTTTTGCCACAATAGATGTTTGCGGATATGTAGTAGTTGTGAAGGACAACAGAGATCATTATAACGAAGTTGTTTTCACGCTATTAAATGGCAGGTAAAATACATTTATTCCACCTATCATGTTACTAAGATTTATATGTTTAACTCTTTCATAAAATGTTTCGACTATCTACATCTGTAAGAATGAAACTATAAAGTGTCGTGTAGTAAACATCTATGCTACCCGTTTAATGTCTTCATAGGAGTCATCTGGGTGCCATCTCACATATCAAACCGAACTGGTGTTTTGTGTACTGCGTTTCTGGAAGGTTGGAGAGTATGAAGGTGNAATTTTAGTTAAATTTACCTTTTTGATTACAAACTATTGATTCCAAAGGTTCGATGCTATTAACAGCTAATGTTAAATCATTTGAAATTTTGTAGGAAGATTCCTCTCTAATTGAAACGATCCGACCCGACCCGTTTTTACTTATATTCGTTTTTAATAGTGCTTATATATTAGATTACTTACACAATGATTATCAAACTTTGAAGGGTGAANTGAAGGACTTGAGCATCACAAGGCTATGTAAGTTTTGAATGTTCATTAAGATCAAGTAGTGTATCATGCTAGGGTTTAACTTATGGATGTGTTTTCTATATCTTCAGCTCGGAATTTGCTGGACGTTATTACATAAATCATGTAATGGAGCATGAAGGAGAAACTACAGGGACGTAAACTGAAGGCACATTAGTTTTAAAACTTTTTGTATAGGCAAACTTTATAATATTTTGAATGTTTGTATGACCAAGTACTAGAAACCCTTATATGGGTTACTTTTCTATATTATCTCAATGGTCTAAACGAAGAAAGTCAGTTAGAACATTAGTTCATATATTTATAGACCAAAGAATTAACCAAATAACATTAGTTTATATATTTATAGACCAAAGAATAGACCAAAGAACATTAGTTCATGGATTCCACAGATAAGAGTGATCTCCTTTTCTATATTATTATAATTAAAATTAAGCATAACAAATGTATTGGGCTCATTAAATACTTAAAAATTTGAAAATGGGCTTTAAAATCTTAATAAAGATATTACATATGTAGAATACTATAGTAAACATCTTATTGAGTACTCTTATTCGTTTTCCAGTTTTTAAAAAATGGAACTGAAAAAATTTAAACATTGTTTTTTAAAAAAATAACAAAATTCTGATTTAGTAATTTAGGAAATAAAATT
>NC_025698.1:25532329-25533538 GCF_000633955.1 Camelina sativa | reverse complement strand
TGAGATATGGAAAACTGCCTTATTGCTTCAGTCGGCCGCCGTGCCGAAGTGGAGGTCGGTTCCTTCTTCTTCAAGGCTACGCTTTGTCCGAACTGACTTCTTGTTGACCTAATCAAGCCCTTAACCGGTTTCCCGGTTAACTAATCAATTAGTATTTCTGGTTTAGCTCGGTATGTCGGGGGTGCTGAATCCCGCACCAACAATTAGTCGCCCCCCAATTCCGAACATTCGAGATTTAATTCGAATGTTTCGAACTATGGAAAGAGAATATCCGATCTAAACCATGAAGACTTAATTAATTTTACCCGGATTCTCGCGTCATTTCGCCGCGAATTGTTCGGATGACACGTGTCATTTGCATCACATCAGCTAGCCCGGAATTCGAAGAGTCGCATAGGTCATAATTGCTCTGCGTAGGGTTGCCACCCGCTCGACTCTATAAATACGCCTCCCCTTTCGTCATTTCTCATTTTCTGTCAACAACGAAAGGTAATCCGCTCCGATCTCTCTCCTATTTATTTTGTTAGTTCCGATTTTCTTCCACACTCTCCGAACTCAGAATATGGCAAGCACATCAGAACCCATCTCTTCGCCAANTCTTAATAAAGATATTACATATGTAGAATACTATAGTAAACATCTTATTGAGTACTCTTATTCGTTTTCCAGTTTTTAAAAAATGGAACTGAAAAAATTTAAACATTGTTTTTTAAAAAAATAACAAAATTCTGATTTAGTAATTTAGGAAATAAAATTGAATTTATCTTCTATTAAATTCCTGCCTGCACAAGAGTTATACATTTAATAAATACAAAATATTAACTATATATATAGTAAGTCTACTAAACTAATATTATATTTCTTTTTTTAAAAAAAAAAATTTACCCAAGCGGTGTACTGCGGGTTCCTATCTAGGTATATCACATAGTTTAACTTATATAATATGCTTACATTATGACAAAAAAAGAAACAACAAAACCCTTGAATATCACAAAATAAGGAAACACAACGGTAATAAAAAAAATTAAAATGCAGAATGCAGTAACCAAGTACAGTACACCTGAGAGAGATAAATGACTACAAATGAGTGGGGGAATATAGGGGAGTCAGAACAAGAACATCTGTATAATGTCTGATCCGCTAAAACTGTAACAGAAACAAGAATAAGGGTCATTGTGTCCAGAGGACAATGCAAAACAAAAACGAATG
>NC_025698.1:25527480-25529741 GCF_000633955.1 Camelina sativa | reverse complement strand
AGGCGGAAAACTCTCGACCCAGAGCGTACCGCGCAGATCGGTGAGTCGAATAGATCGGCTTCCGAAGTCCCACCACACCTTGTTCGCTGTTCAGCAGGAACCTCATCTTCACAAGTGTTGCCGTTGCCATCAGTTCGTCCTGGAGAGGAAAGCACCGAACTGACTCAAGGCGTACTGTCACAAGAAGAAGATCGGTTTGTACCCTTAGGACGCTTGATCGAGGATATCGATCCCTTGTTTGACCATAAAGGACAGATTGGTGGCGAAAAGAGTTTGAGTTCGTCCAAAACCGTGAACGACATGCTGAACTCATGTGGTTTATTCAACAGCGAAGTCACAATTTTGATTCCTCGAGAGGACCAACGCCCTTGGAACCCTCCGGAAGGGTATATATGTCTGTACGAATGTTATTTTACGGAATGTCGCCTCTTATTCCCAATCCCTGCGTTGATATCGCTCTACGCCCAAAGACGCAGGATAGCGATCTGCCAGTTCGTCCCCGGAGCTATTTCTAACTTTATGGCTGCCCTCACTGTAGCAGCCGAAGTCGGGGTCAATATTGGAGTTCAATGTTTTGAACAACTATCCAGTTTTAAGTTATCAAAGAGTCTGCACCGCTGGGAAGTGAATATGAGGTCGGCGCACAATTTTCTTATCGGTAAAAGAGTGAGCAAATTCAAGAAGTGGATGAACCACTATTTCTACGTCCGCGTCGATCAGTACTCACTCGCTAACCCATTGGGTTTCCATCGGAGAGTGTGGAATGAAAATCCTGGTAGATTTTATATTTCCAGCACGTTTTAATTGACTTCGGCACCTCTAACCAGTTTTAACTTTTTCGTGCCATGTTTCCAGATCGTCCATTCTGCGCGACGCGGCTAGGTCCAAACTACCATCCTGTCAGAGACGCTCTATTAACCGGAAACAAACGTTAGTGGGAGTTTATCACCCGTATCCGTGTTGAAACAGCGATGGGCAAACCCAGGACGACATTCCCAAGTTTTGCTAGGTCACTAGGACGAACTGCGGAACCTACCGGAGCACGTGTCCTTGAATCCGATAGTCTCCAGATCGTTCGCCGAGACACTCAGGCTGCCATTGAAGCCGACATCGACCCATCTCAAGGTCGAACCGAAGTCGATCCCATCCCGGACCAGACCGACGTCGACCCTATTCAGGCTTCCGGAGAAAACGTCAACACAGTCGATGTTGCGGAAGGAGATATTCCCCCTTTGGCCTTAGAGAATGCCAATCCTTCGAACGAAGAACAGGGTGTCCCGCAACTTGAGGCTGGATCCAAAAGAAGGAAGAAGAAGAAAAAGCAAGTCATAGATAACCCAGTCACTGAACCACAGCCGGTAGTGAACCGCAAACGCTCGGCGGAAGAAGCCGGACTGGAATCTGCCGATCGATTTCGCCTCGAAAGGAGAAATGATAAGATNCCTCTGGTGACCAATCGTGAAGCCTCAGGCGAGCTCTTCCGAACCTTGAAGACCTCCAGTCGAATCCTTCCGTCGGCGGATGAACTTGAATTTAAACAGGCGTTCCTTGATGTCGCCGAGTGCCACCTAATGGTATGCCCTATCATTTTGTTTAATTTGCTTGAAATTTCAGCGGGCGAACTGACATATGTTCTTCGGGTTTACAGACTGCCGCCAAGATGAACACGCTGACTCAATTATACGATAGGCGTGCCAAATCCAGTAAGAAGACTGGATTGGAGCTCGAAAAGGTGAAAGAATGCGCATAGCAAATCCGGATTGCCAGCGACGCCAAGGATGCGAGGATCAAAGAGCTCGAGGCACTTGTTGCCGAAAAAGATGGTATCATCGCCAACTCCGAACTGAGGATTAGTGAATTGAACTCCCGAGCGCTTACTCTCGAGGAAGAGAAAAACGAACTGCAGGAATCATGCGACGGGTGTAAGGTTCAGCTCAATTTCGAAGTTAAGAGACTTCGGCGGGATCGTTGGGAGAAGGTGGAGCGAACAACAATGAAAGCGCAGACTCGACTGGATAAGGTCAAGGCCTATCTACTCGAACAGGAGAAAGTTCGTCCCCTGGAGGATCTGCTAAACCAAGCTTCCGGGATACAGGAAACTGTACAATATCTGGTCGAAAATGGGGCCATCATTCCGGCGGAACGAATCAAGGAGATTGACGAGAAAAATTCCGAAGCCGAGGAGACTGTCAAGGCGATCGATGTCCTTGATCTGAACGAAAAAGATCTCAACATGTCCCCGGATCAGCTCGGCTATGGAT
>NC_025698.1:25518801-25526792 GCF_000633955.1 Camelina sativa | reverse complement strand
TACCATTTTGCACGGAAAGTTGCCAATTTTAAAAAGAGGATTTTCCTCCCAATACTCGTATAAATCTATCCGGCGCTGCCTACGGATTAAACATCCCAAGAAGAACTCTCAATCAAGACAATGTCAAGCTCGATTAGCAGCGTGGAATCCCCACTAGTTGGCAATGATGCGCCGACGTTCTCGAATGCCGAAGCTATCGAAAGGGGGATGGCGTACTATCCAAACATCCGAGCTCCCTGGATGTTGATGTTCCGCGTTAAACCGGAAGAAAGGCGCGAACTGGAAGAATTTCTTCATGAGGTGGAAGATCGCCACACGGAATATCGCGATCGTCTTGCCGCATCGGAGCAAGTACAGCGAGATATGCTGCTCAAACTTGAGATGCTGGAATCTCACCCAAAGGATTGGATTAAGAATGAGTTCGACAAGATAGCTGCTTTGCCGCCATATCTTGTTGCGTACTGCAATGAATGCCGAAGGGAATCAGATCGGAGACCGACGCACATGGACCCTGTCTTGATCGGTGACTTCATTCCTGGCAACGTTAAGCCGTTCTACATTAACCGGCGTCCAACCGGTGCCGAGCTTGCCGAGGCCGACGCCTTTTTCCGTCAGGTAGCCACTACCCTCTTTTCCTTTTTGCTTTCCTTATGAACGACCAAAATTTGTCTTCTTCGTACTAACCCGTTGTTGATTTTGCGTATGCAGATTGAGGGTACGCACCAAGAACTGACTCAAGATCTTCAGTACTTTCATATGAAGAAAGGTAGGATCGATCGACGGCTGAGGACTCTGGAATCCGAGATCACCCTACTCAAGGCGAAAAGGAAAAGAACTACTGACCTGCTTGATGAATCCGAACAGAAGGCCAGAGCATTGGAGACTCGTTCCGAGGACTGGGAAAAGACTGGGTTGCAACTACTATGGCCAATGCCGAAGCGACTCAAGACGAGCATTCGCGATATTGCGGCGAATGGCGCACCAGTTCGGAATTAGGATGTTTCGTTTGATAATTTAATAAAATGCAACTGCAATACAGCAGGCAAACTTGAACTTTGCTTGTCGTAAAATCTCAATAAAACTTTACAGTAATAATAAGAGATTTATTTTGCTATTTTATTCTCAAAAATGTGCCAGAAGCGTGACGTCTCCCGGCTTACATCAGGCAATTTTTATTAAGTGACGGTAGACAAAATCGATTAGAGCCTCAAAAGCAGGCTATGAATTTTAAACGAAGTGTGTCTGGTCGAAGAGCGAGATACTGGGCTCGGCTTATCTCCTTTTACTTTAGTTCGGTGGCGTTTCACCCGGAGTGCGAAATTATTCTCTGGGTTCGGCTTACCATTCCGTCCGAACTAAAGGTTGAGTGCGAAATAAATACTCTGGGTTCGGCTTACCCCAACAATTAAGAGATTGAGCGCGGAATAAACGCTCTGGATCCGGCTTATCCCAATGATTGAAAGTTCGGGTGCGGAATAATGACTCTGGGTAGGTAGTTATACCAGCTGATCACCTGGCCAGGGTGTCAACAAGGGATGAGTTCGGTACGAACTAATAGATACTCAGTCCAAATCGGGCTAAGGTATACGTATGAGTGTATAGTTTTTTCTTCTTTTTTTTTTTTTTTTTTAAAAAAAATTTCCTTTTTCCGTTTTGGAAATAATGAACGTGCTTCATTAAATGCGCTGCGCGGTCTTTGAGAATTATTTTCGGGACCTCGCGAAAATCACGCTGCACTCTGATTGGTGGATTCAACGGCGGTTACTTCCCATAATTCTGTATAAATTGGATTGAGAGTTTGGGAGATCATTCTAACCTCCACAACTTTCCAAAATATTGAGAGAAAGAGATGGTGACTACTCGATCTGCGTGGCTTAGACGGGCTCTCGAAAGGTTAGCCGCTTCGTCGAGTGGTTCCAACCGAGCCAAATCGTCAGATAACTCCTCTGCCCAAGAGGGCGTAGAGACTTTTCGAGTACACGCACCTGTCCCACCTGTTGATATGGCGGGTGTAGAAGGGAGCCTCGTGTGTCAAGAACTCCGAAGGTATCGGGCTTGCCGCTATAGGCTGGGGGCTCACCTTATGGCGAGACGTCGTAGATTGGCCGAAGTCTGTCGGCTTTATCGTTTGGACGGGACTATTCGGGTCCTGACCGAAATAATCGCCGAAGGCTTCTTCTTGGAGAAGTGGCGTATGACCGGGCTGCTTGCCGCGCGTGCGGCGTGCCAAGAACTGGTGGCGAGTATGGAGGTGCCTGTCCTTTTTGAGGACGACTGTCAGCCCCTCGAAGATACCGCGCAGCCGTTTACTGTGGATATCTGGGCCTACCGGGCTTCCGTCGAAAGGTTAAGGCGGTACGCCAATTTCCTGGAGTCGGCCGGCTCGATTTTCCGTGAGAGGCACCTGGTCGAGGGCCCGTGCGCCTTCCTGGAGGCGTCGAAGTTCCGAGGGAGAGACTGGAGACCCTAAGGCAAGCTCGTCAGTTCTGGCGAAACGAACTGGACAAGGTAACAGTAGAGGAACCGCTGGCAGACGATCTGTCAGGTCCACGGCCTCCACTTCGTCTACAGGACCGCCCTAGCCAGTGACGGCGAAACCCCGACCGTTCCGAACGTGGAATCCGGACGGTTTTGTTTTTTTTTTTTTTTTAGGACCCTCGGTCGTTTGAAGGGATTTTTCCCCTTTGCGTCTCTTTTCTCTGTTTTTTTTGTTGGTCATCGCTCCAAAGCATGTAATGGGGATTGACTTAGTTATAGAAACTTTATTTTAATTGGAATTATCAAACCGTGTAAGGGAAATCAAATCCAAGTGATTTTGGAATATGGTCGATATTTCGTACACCGGCTTGCCGCCGATCTGAATGTGTTCGAAAATAAGAAAAAGTTTTTTAACCGGAAAAAACTTTATTAATATATTAGCTGCATTCGCTTCATCTTTAAAAGATAAGGAATTGCCTACGTACCCCAAAGTGGGGATCAAGCCAACCGTAGTTCGTATTACAAAAGAAAGATAAATGGAGTTCGGAGTCCCGAAAACTCCTGGGTAGAATCGTAACAGCGACTTAGCTGTAATAACGTTTCAAGTGGGCCGCGTTCCACGAGTTTTTGATCCGTTCTCCGGCCATGGTTACGAGTTCGTAGACGCCTGGACGAACTGCTCTAGACACGAGGTATGGACCCTCCCATCGAGCGCCGAGTTTACCGGCGTTTACTTCCTTGGTGTTCTCGAAAACTTCTCACAGAACTAGATCGCCTTTGTTGAAACGCCGCTGACGAACAGTCTTATTATAGTATCGAGCCGCTGCGTCTTGGTAGTGTTGCACTCGAACTAGAGCTTTATCGCGCAACTCTTCGGCAAGGTCGTTGTGGTCGATCAGCATTTTGTCATTGAGTTCGGGATTATCGACCATCATAGTACGACGAAGTGTCGGGACTCCTGCTTCGGCCGTGGCAAATGCTTCGAGACCATATGCGAGAGAGAAGGGGGACTGTCCCGTGCTTCGCCGCGGGGTCGTGCGATATGACCATAGTACACCGTCCAAGTGGTCTGCCCATGCTCCCTTCCTTCGACCGAGTCGTTTCTTGAGTCCGTCGACGATCGACTTATTCGTGGCTTCAGCTTGACCATTACCTTGCGGGTACCGAGGAGTCAAAGTACTGAGACGGATTTGCCAGTTCGACAGGAAGCGTCTGGTGATCATTGAGGTGAATTGGGTGCCGTTGTCAGTGACAATCTCGTATGGAAGTCCGTGGCGACATATGATGTTCTTCCAGATGAAGTTGGTCACGTCTAAGGATTGGATCCTCGTGAAAGATTCTGCCTCCACCCACTTGGTGAAGTAATCGGTCAGCACCAGGACATACTTCTTGGATTTGGACGCCGACAAAGGTCCTATGGCGTCCATGGCCCAGCGCATAAAAGGATATGGAGCTGTCACGGTATTTAGCAGTTCGGGCGGGACGTGCCGCATTGGTCCATGGCACTGACAAGCTTCGCATTTGGCCGCGAAAGTTTCGCAATCGGCCATCATGGTAGGCCAGTAGTGACCATCCTTTTTGATTTTAAGAGCGAGTGCGCGTCCGCCAGAATGGTTGCCACCCTCGCCTTCATGCATCTCCATCATGATGCATTCGGCTTCGTCCCGAGTAACACAGGTAAGAATACTCCTGACGCACTTTGGCAAAACAGTTCACCGTCCAAAAGGATGTACCTGGCACTTCAGGCCTTTAGTCGTCGAGCTGCCCATCGGTCTGTCGGGACGATACCTTCGGAGATGTAAAGTTTGATCTCAAGTTGCCAATCCTCCGGAGGTTTGGCGATGTCCGTCATATCTTCTATTGGCTCATCGACTTCCGTCGGGATTGAATCGTCGTTGATGACGGCGATCTGGCTGTCGGGATCAATGCTGGGAGCATCGATGCATTCAATTGGAATGGTACGTCGTAACTCGGGGTCGGAGCGGTTGGCCAGAGCTGCGAGGGCGTCGGCTGATGCATTTTCGTTCCGTCAGAGAGAAAGATGCAAATTCTCCGGATAACGTGCGGACCAACTGTCGATATGCTCCCATTCGCTTGTTTTTGGCGTCGAATTCTCCGCTGAATTGGCTGACTACGAGTTGGGAGTCACTGAAGACCTGCAGGTGTTTGACTCCAAGTCCCGGGGCTAAACGGAGTCCCGCGAGAACGGCCTCTTATTCGGTTTCGTTGTTCGACGCTTTGAAGTTGAGCTTCAATGCCTGCTCAAGGATTTCACCGGTAGGGGATCGGAGGATAAGTCCCACCCCAGAGCCGTGACTCGTTGATGAACCGTCGACGAACATTGTCCATTGCTCCACCGCGGGGGTGGGGTCGTCGAGCTCGGGCGATAGTTCGGTGATGAAGTCAGCCAGAACTTGCGACTTCAGACTTGGGCGAGAATGGTATTCGATATCGTACTCGCTGAGTTCGACTGCCCACTTCGCCATGCGTCTGGATTGGAGAGGGCTATGGAGGATGGTTCGGAGTGGTTGGTCAGTAAGCACGACGATAGAGTGCGACTGAAAATAGGGTCGTAGTTTCCGTGCTGCGATGATCACCGCAAGGGCCAGTTTTTCCATCGTGGGGTACCGTGATTCCACGTCGTTAAGTGCTTTGCTTGTATAGAAGATGGGCTTTTGATCTCCGCGATCGTCTCAAACTAACACCCCGCTGACTGCCGAACTTGAAACCGAGACGTAAAGGTACAACGCCTCACCGTCCTCCGGTTTGGCTAACACTGGATGGCAAGTAAGATACTCCTTTAGCTGACGAAAGGCGACCTCGCATTCTTCGTCCCAATGAAAATCTTTATTTCCGCGAAGCAGTTGGTAAAAGGGGAGGCACTTGTCCGTTGATCGGGCGATGAAACGATTCAGAGCGGCGATCCGGCTAGTCAAGCGTTGTACTTCTCGCTTGTTGGTCGGTGACGGTAGTCCCAGGATGGCTTCAATCTGTTTAGGATTCGCCTCTATTCCCCGTTCAGTGACGATGTACCCCAAGAATTCTTCGGAAGTTACTCCGAACGTACATTTCGTTGGGTTTAATTTCATCTGGAATTGATCCAAGATGTCAAAACACTCTGTCAGATGTTGGACGTGCTGCTCTGCGATCAAAGACTTGACCAGCATATCGTCTATATAGACCTCCATAGTTTTGCCGAGCAGATCTGCGAACATCATGTTTACCAATCGCTGGTAGGTTGCTCCGGCGTTTTTCAATCCGAATGACATCACC
Source organism: Camelina sativa (assembly GCF_000633955.1). NCBI lineage: Eukaryota > Viridiplantae > Streptophyta > Magnoliopsida > Brassicales > Brassicaceae > Camelina > Camelina sativa. The sequence continues at coordinate 25,521,041 of NC_025698.1, read as the reverse complement.
TTGTAGCAGTAGGTCCCCCTATCTGTGATGAATGCCGTTTTCTCGCGGTCGGCCGGACTCATGGCGATCTGGTTGTACCCTGAGAATGCATACATAAATGAAAGCAATTGGTTGCCGGCCGTAGCTTCGACGAGACAATCTATGTGCGGCAGAGGGAAGCTGTCCTTAGGACATGCTTTGTTGAGATCGGTGAAGTCCACGTAGACTCTCCACTTGCCGTTTTTCTTTTTGACCACCACCGGGTTAGCCAACCAATCAAGGTACTGGACTTCTACTATTTGATCTACCTTGAGTAGTCGTTCGACTTCGTCTTGGACCGCCTTGGCTCGATCTGGGCCCAAACGCCTGCGTTTCTGTCTGACCGGCTTGAATGTGGGATCGATGTTGAGCCTATGGCACATGACTTTGGGGCTTATCCCGACCATATCTTTTGTTGACCAGGCGAATGTGGAAGCTCGAGACTTGAGAAAAGCGATCAGCTTTGTCTTTATGTGTTCGTCGAGTTCGGACCCGATGCCGACGGTTCGCGAGGGGTCGGAGGGGTCTATATTTGCCTGTATGATTCGACACTCCGGCGACTTGAGGCGATCCCCCTCCGGCTTGTGGGGACCGGTAAGATGGTCCCCGCTCTGTAATTGCTATGCGTTCTCCGCCGTCCTCTGCTTTTTTCGATAACAGAGCACACTCGGGCTATCCTTTGGTCGCCATAGAGTGTGCAAATTCCTGTGGTGGTCGGGAATTTGAGGCAGAGGTGATAAGTCGATGGTACGGCCTGCATCGAATATATCCATGGTATCCCCAAAATGGCGTTGTAGATCGGAGGTGCATCAATGACTGCAAACTTAGTCTTCCGGGTCACTCCGCCAGCTCGTACTTGTAGCTTTACGTCGCCCATTGACATCTTAGCGACCCCATCATAGCCCGTCAGCGTTCGAGTTTCGGGTTTCAGTTGGTCTGGTGTGACGCCCATTTTTTCTAACGTTTGCCAGCATAGTACGTTGACGGTGCTCCCGGTGTCGATCAGGACTCGTTCGACGTTGAAGTCGTCCATTGTGACTTCGATAACCAAAGGGTCCGAATGGGGATGTTGGATTCCTTTAGCGTCCTCCGAAGTAAATGATATCGGGTCCGAACAGAGTGAAGGTTCGCTCGGAGCTGTTCGAAGGGTGCAAACTTGTCGTGCCCTCTTCTTCAATGCGCGGATGGAGTCTGCGCAGTCTTCCGGTGGGCCAAGTATCATGGTTATTCGTCCTCGGGGAGGGGAATTGGCCCGCTCCGGGTTTTGCCCCCTCTGCCGCTTGGGAGGGCCAGGCAGTTCGTCTGCTTGGGGCGCCTCTTCTTGGTGGTTCACGAATGCTTGGTTAACCGGCTGTTGGACTGCATTAGGTGGTGCGTTGTAGCCTCGTCCGCCACCTGCACTGCAGCCTCCGTTAGATCGTCCGCCACGCCATCCCCCACGGCGACCTCTGCCTCCGCGAACGCTTTTTGGCTGAAAGACAGCTTCGACTTCGCCAGAGAGATACTTCCTGTACAAATAATTCTTCAGGTGGACGCACTCACGTGTGGAGTGACCGGGGGTCATGTGAAAGTCGCAGTAGAGTTCCTTCGGGTCAGACGGCTGCTTGTCTTGTTCTTCCGCCTCGGAGACTGCGTGGATGATGCCTTTTTTTTTATCCTGAGGTTCGTGGTGCTTGCGGGGTTCGTGATGTTCGACCCGGTTTTTAGCCTTGGGGGAATGCGACGATTGTTCGTCGTTAGTTTTCGCGGCTATTTGAGCCTCTTCTTCCTCATCAAGCGTGAATCTGGAAGCTCGATGCACNGTTCGTCTGCTTGGGGCGCCTCTTCTTGGTGGTTCACGAATGCTTGGTTAACCGGCTGTTGGACTGCATTAGGTGGTGCGTTGTAGCCTCGTCCGCCACCTGCACCGCAGCCTCCGTTAGATCGTCCGCCACGCCATCCCCCACGGCGACCTCTGCCTCCGCGAACGCTTTTTGGCTGAAAGACAGCTTCGACTTCGCCAGAGAGATACTTCCCGTACAAATAATTCTTCAGGTGGACGCACTCATGTGTGGAGTGACCGGGGGTCATGTGAAAGTCGCAGTAAAGTTCCTTCGGGTCAGACGGCTGCTTGTCTTGTTCTTCCGCCTCGGAGACTGCGTGGATGATGCCTTTTTTTTTATCTTGAGGTTCGTGGTGCTTGTGGGGTTCGTGATGTTCGACCCGGTTTTTAGCCTTGGGGG
>NC_025698.1:25515963-25518305 GCF_000633955.1 Camelina sativa | reverse complement strand
ATGGGCTCTCCTCGTTCCTGGGCCATCTCCCAGAGATCCGAACTTGTCACGCCTCGTTCAATGAGGATTCGGTAATTCTTGAGGAAAGCTTTGGACAACTGGTCGAAGTTGTCGATTGAGTTCGGCTCGAGCCTTGCGAACCATACCAAGGCAGGGCCGGAAAGGCTATCGACGAATAGCTGACAGCAATCGGCGTCCCTCTGTTCGTCGGTGAATCGTGCTTTGGACATGGTCGCCATGAAGGACGTCATGAACTGGACCGTATCTTTGTCTCCCTGGTAGATTAGAAGCTTTAGCTTGACATTCGGTACGGCAGCCCGCGTTATCCGTTGAGTGAAGGGTGACTGCCGAGTCACCTCGACAATTCTATCAATCTCCGAAGCCGTGCTGATAGCCCGATGGAGGAGTTTGTTCATGCCGCTAATCTGCGACTTGATTTCTTCGAGTTCGAAGCAAGGTCCGGGGTTCATGAGGCGGGCGACCGGGGCGGCCAAGCTCTCGTGTATCCGCGAATTCGGATTCGTCGGTCGAATACTCGACGTGGTGTGAGGGGGAGGATTCCTCCGCTCGAATTGTGCGTCCGAAAAGTCGAGACGACGAGTGAGACCACCCAAGTTTGGCGATTGTCCGGCAGAGACTTGCGATGGGGTTGTCTGGGTTACCACGGCGTCGACTCTGCGGTTGGTATCGGAGATCATCTGGTAAATTTCTTTCGTCATGGAGCCGAACAAGATCTTGAAGTCCTCCATGGAGATGACCTGCGGGTTCTGGACCGCCGGCGTGGCATGAACAGGGAGGTTCCCGTTCTGTGCGCCGAGCTGCTGCTCCGTGACGCGCGCATCCTCCTTGTTGCGGGGTTGTTCATCGGTGAACTCTGTGTCGAGGTTGACTAGCTCTACTTGAGTTCGCCCCGCTTCCTGGCTGGTCTCCCCTTCGGATCTGATCCCGACCGGGAGTTCGGCGGAGGTTTCGGCCGGGTTTGTCGTTGCGTTGACGCGGTGATGAGAGTACATGGCGATGGCCGGCCTGGTTGAAACGCCACCTTGTGTTGCGATGCTATCCTGAGTGGATGCGACGCCTGTGAGATCGGACATGCTGGAGGTTGTGCGGTTTGCTTCGGGGATGTCGTTGATGACGGAAGACATTATTGTAGGGCTTTTTTAGGGAGAANACTATTCAATTACAAGTCCTATCATGTCCTCTGATTGGACCTTCTTAGCAAAACTTTAGAAACTAGGTTTCCACAATGAATTTGTTTAAAGAGGGAAACAAATTCAATAGAGTTATCTCTCTAGAAAACAGATCTAAGCCTTCGAATTGAAAGTAAAGAAGTAGAACTCAAAAGAATTAGGGTTTATTGCTAAGAACAAGAGGAGAACTCGATTATTGTATTCGATCCTGGATGCCTTACAATGGAGAAGTCTCCCCTTCTTTATACATGTTCTAAGATTCCACAATATATTAACTTTCCTTATCGGACGAAGTGAGATATGGAAAACTGCCTTATTGCTTCAGTCGGCCGCCGTGCCGAAGTGGAGGTCGGTTCCTTCTTCTTCAAGGCTACGCTTTGTCCGAACTGACTTCTCGTTGACCTAATCAAGCCCTTAACCGGTTTCCCGGTTAACTAATCAATTAGTATTTCTGGTTTAGCTCGGTATGTCGGGGGTGCTGAATCCCGCACCAACACCCAAAAACGTGTTTCCTGTATATTTCATGATCATCCATGTCGATTTCATGATCATCCATGTCGATGTCATGATCATCCAAAAACCTCAAGATTTTGTGTTGACGGTTATTGTCGTATCCGATAGCATACCTGTCCAGTGTGTGGTAATTGTTTCTGGGTTGGATCCACCTGGTTTGACCCAAATAAGGGTTCCATACCACGAGCCTGGTGTTGTCCTCTTTGGTCACGCATAACAACAAGCCATCGCATTGAAAGACATTAGATATCTCCACTTGATTAAGAAAATTACCCAACTCCTTTATAGATGGATCCACCTCCNGGAGGTTCCCGTTCTGTGCGCCGAGCTGCTGCTCCGTGACGCGCGCATCCTCCTTNATCGCATTGAAAGACATTAGATATCTCCACTTGATTAAGAAAATTACCCAACTCCTTTATAGATGGATCCACAAATTCGTCACCTCCTTCTTCTTTTTCGTTGAGATCGAACCTCATTGAACAAAGCTTATACTTCTTCATCATGAACCCTAGAAACTGATGCCTTGCTTCTGCTTTGCACAACATCTTAACTTTGGATAAACTGTTCCATCGTTTGCAAGTCGATCTCACCGCTCCCAAACAACTTTTCGGAACCCTCGAGAGTATCTTCTCTACCAAA
>NC_025698.1:25496402-25515605 GCF_000633955.1 Camelina sativa | reverse complement strand
TGTTTCTGGGTTGGATCCACCTGGTTTGACCCAAATAAGGGTTCCATACCACGAGCCTGGTGTTGTCCTCTTTGGTCACGCATAACAACAAGCCATCGCATTGAAAGACATTAGATATCTCCACTTGATTAAGAAAATTACCCAACTCCTTTATAGATGGATCCACAAATTCGTCACCTCCTTCTTCTTTTTCGTTGAGATCGAACCTCATTGAACAAAGCTTATACTTCTTCATCATGAACCCTAGAAACTGATGCCTTGCTTCTGCTTTGCACAACATCTTAACTTTGGATAAACTGTTCCATCGTTTGCAAGTCGATTTCACCGCTCCCAAACAACTTTTCGGAACCCTCGAGAGTATCTTCTCTACCAAATTTTGCGAAAGATCAGAGATCGTCGTCGTCATTGTTCCGAAGACAAAAGCTGTAATCAGGATTTTCTAACTTGCCCCCTTCTTTTATATACTTAGTTATCTTATGTCATTTTTTTTCCCCGAAAAGAAATTAAATAAAAATAATAAACTATTTCCTTTTCCATTCACTATAAAAAAAAATGCTTTTAACGTCAGCATGATGCGATAATATATCTAAAAAACAAACCTTATATTAAAAGCATGGGTGTATGTATAACAAAGAAGCATAAGTCAACGTTGAAGCATGAAAGAAACATTAGCGACTGAAGAACTTTTGTTCAAAACGTGGTATCCAATAACTAAACCGACTCGAACGCAATGATGGACCAAACAAAACAATAAAATTTATAAAGCAATAACCATTTGTAGGACACATACATCACCATTCTTCTACTGGTCGTTTGTCTCCTAAGTCACTCTCTTGATCTTTATCATCGTTTCTCATGGTTTCATCAGTGTATGTCAATGACTTTTGAAAATGATAGTTTTTCACCATTGCAATAATAATAATCTTCTTCAGATGTTTATCTTTTACATATTCTTTGTTAAAAACTTTTCATGCAAAAACTCAATAGAACAAAACCTACGATAAAGTAAAAAGAGTACAACCATATAAATGATCAAAATTTTCCCCTGAAAGCATCATCTTCAAGTTATGCATTATATTACAACAAATATTTATATTGATAGCAGTAGAGAAACACTATAATACGTCATTCATACCTTTTTCACAAATGCTATGATATATCATCATACCATGCTAATAATATAAACACCATGTTAATACAAAGCGAACACTTGTAAAGTAGCTAACAAAGAAACCAAAATAATTAAAAATCTCTAAATAAAAATCCGAGGAAGTAAAGAGTAAAGACATCAAAAACATGGTATTTCCATTGAGCCATGACTTTAAAGGAAATTATCGAGTTGGGTTTGCAAATCCTGAATGGAGATCATACTGATACTGGCTTGTTCGTCTGCTGTGTACTCAGCTTTGAGCAAGGACTCCACTTGGGTATGTGCTTCCACTATATTGACCTACAAAACATATACATAGACCATTCATTTTCCGTATTCAAACTAGCAAGAGATTTGGGTTCAGATACAAAGGGATTAGGAAAAACGTAACACAGATATGTAAACCAGCCAAAAGATATAGTTTATATGGTTGATAAAAAATTAGAGAAATGGACTTACTTGATTGGCTTGAAAAGAATGGTCCTTGTTGATGGGTTTTGCAAATAGAGTTTCATTTTTGCTAAAATCGGAAGCAACTCTTGCTGTATTGCAGCATATACCTGGTTAAAGGCACATATGAGAGATTTGCTTTTGCATTATGAGTTATAAAGGTAATAAAACCTTTGCGGGTTGGTTATATATTACCTACGCTGATTCTCTATTTTCATATCGGTTCACACAATAAGAAAATTACCTAAGGAACCACAACGTGTTCAAGGTATCATACTATCATTTGCATCTATATTCGTTGGTACTTAAGAGGCTTACATTGCCTATGAACAGAGTTTTCAGTATCATGGCTTAGAAACGGAAGGTGCATCCTTCAGAGCTTATTAAAAGGGAACAATAAATGAGTGCCATCTCTAGACTATCTCATACCTTTTGAACAAGTTCAGCCACCTTATCCGGTGTAGCGAATCAATATTTTTCTTATATTTAAATTAAGATGAAGATCTGAATGGTCTAGCTGGAACAAGATTGGTGATCCCGTGCTTCACATCGAGCTTAGACGCTGGGCTGATGTTATGATCATTGCTCCTTTGTCTGCCAACACTTTATTACTATATAATTTCTTAGCTATCTCTTCCCTGTTTAGTATCTCTAGAGTTGAGCTCTTTGGCTCCTTGCTTTTTTGTTTCTTCATGATCTAAAAAGATGGCCCTTTCTCTTTACAGATATTGCTGGTGGGATATGTGATAACCTATTGAAATGTATATAATAAGAGCGTGGGACTTGCATGATGAACATGGAATCAGTCATCAAGAAGAAACTGGCCTGTACAGACTACTGACTAGTAAGACTGTTCTGGGAGCCGCAGGCTCATTCAACAATGTGATGGAACGAGTTGAGTTTTACTTAGCTATTGATTGCTCTGTTTTTTTCTAGTCATAGGTCAATCATCCCATATGATAGATGTATCTTTTTCTTGAATACACTAAGAACATGCAGATATTTTAATATATATTTATGAAAATCGAAGCAATGCAAGTTTTAAGTGGCACAAAGACTGGAGTAAAGATCGAAACACATGAGTTTTTCTTTTGATTTGCAGTAGGAGGATAGTAAAACAAGCAAATACATGAGTCCCCCAAAGGAACAGTTTTATTGAAGGGAACTGAATCACCACCAGAAGATAAGTTTTAGAATTTTGGGGGGTGAATTTTACTTCTTGTTGGCTATGAATAATCCCCATTTTTGTTCACCAGATGCAGTCCTCTCAAGCTTAGCTGTCCATCCTCCAACAATGTCATTGTAATCCTCCTATCATAAGATATTGTGATCAAGATATAGAACGCAACAAACAATGTGTTTTTCTCAATGGATTAGTTGTGAGAAATGTTTTTTACTTGTGAGAAGTCGCTGATGAATTCTTCCTTTTCTTTCTCCACTTTTTCTAATTCACGCCTGAGGACTTGTACAAACTGCGAAAATGGTTATGTTTAGAATCAGCATTTTGAGAAATGTATATACTAAAATGTATGTGGGAGTCACCTGATCAGTACGGTCCTCAGCTATCACATCCTCAAAGCCTGCTTCTTTCAGCATCTACAAGAAGAAAGATTTCATCAAGAAAGGTCCCTCAATTCTTTAAATGATTGCTTAACGGTTTTGTGAGAAAAAAAAAAAAAAACACAAACCTTTCCGTAAGCTTGAACATCATGGAGATCATACCCTCTTTGTTTTATGTACTCTGCGAATTCAGGAGACGGAGTTTCAGCACTTCTGCAATAGTCCGTGATGAGAACTTTACCGCCTGGTTTAAGCCACTTGAAGAATGTCCTGAATAGAGCTGGCTTGTCCTGAAAAGAGATAAATGATGCAGAGGGTGAGTAACCAAAAAGCATTTTCAAGAGTGAAAAAAAAGAAGAAGATGTTTTTGAATAGCTTTGCTAATACTTGGATGTGGAGAATAGTGTCACGGCTGTAAATGACATCGAAAGAATTATCAGGATATGTTTTTGTGGTGCAGTCAGCGACTTCAAACTCGACTGAGCATTTGAGTCCAATGGCACGCTCCAGCGCGAAAGAGATCATATTGACCGATAGATCGATTCCAACGACATGAACATCAAAGTTCTCAGCCATGTAGAAGTCACCTCCACCAATACCACAACCAACATCTAGAACTTTCTGTCCAGGTTTAAGGTCCATCTTCGCCACAAATTCTTTAGTTGTCTCTGTTAAGGAAACCAAGAACTTGATTAGAGGCGGGCAAACATTTACAAACGCATGTCTTTTATGAAGATAAGGGTTAAAGATGGATATACCAGCTCCACCAGTGCTCACATATCCTTCCCCAAAGACACGCTCATAGCGCAAGATCCCACTAGACTTGTATTGAACATTATCCAAGAAACGTTGGAAGTCCTTGTCATTCTCCAAGCTAACTTTTTGCCATGTCCAGCAAATCTGCCATTACAGGGATTTTAAAGTTAACCTCTTGTAGATCAGTGGGATCAAATGATAAGGAGAAACTAAACTATCTGAAAAAGAAAACTTTGTTACCTGATTCTGATTCTTCTTGTTCTTCACATAAGCCCCAATACATTTGCAGCCAACCATGGAGAGCTCATATGATTTGCCAGAAGCATCACGTGTCTGACATTCTTTGAATACCTGCATTACATTTTCACGAACACAGTTTAATATATTTGCGAGATTTTGAATTTGACCAACACATATCGAAGAGAATCAACTCGAGTCATCCCAACACATTATTAGCTTAGAGAGAGTGGAGCCAAGCGACTGCAAATATATGAACTAATGATATACACACTTTTAAAGCCTTATCAAACTTATATATAACATCTAGAAGAACACTACTCCATGTACCTAGTCTCACACTCGTGTATACATGATAAACATTTAGATCTCAGTCACATAAAAAGTGATATATAAAGACTGTAACCTTAGTATAGAATCTTGGTTCACGGTAGTGGGTGGGGTTTGATTTACGCTTGCTGTCCCCAGACTGATGGAAGCAAGATTCTCTGAAGAAAATGTAGCCCCCTGGCTTTACCCATCCAAGCATTCTCTCTGCCATTAGTTCCACCTGCAATCACCATCACCAAATCATCCAAAAGATTAGTTTTTCTTCTCTAGAAAGTCAAAAAGAGTAAAAGAATCAGACTTTACCTCTTTATCAGAGAGATACATGAGCAACCAGTTTGAGAAAATCAAGTCGATAGATCCAACTGCGATTTTCAAGTCTGGAGATGTTACATCAGCACACATAAACTTAACGTTCTTGTAATGCCCATTAACACTTTCATTCTGCCAAAGAACAAAACATCACCAAATACACATACATCAGAAGCCTCCATGGTAAAATAGAAAACTTTTTTTAACATAGCAACAGCTAGCAAAGTAGTAAAAAACCTTCTGAATGGCGCTTTCGATAAAGTCAAGGGCTATAACTTCACCAGCCTTCTGAGCCAACTCACCAGTGAAACGACCAATACCAGCTCCAAGTTCCAGCACAGATTTGCCTTCATATGGTGGGATTAAAGAGAGTACCTGAACCAAATGAACACATCAGCCAAGTTCATTTTATCACCATTTTTTGAAAGGTGAGTATGTGACACGTTCATAAACTCGATTCATTAGGAAACGTAGACAACAGTAAGTCAGTAACCTCAGGACGCTCTTCTTTGTCGAGATCAGAAGCTTTGGAGTCAAGCATCATAGCTTCAACAGTCAAATCACTTGAATGCTCCATCCAATAGCTTTTTTGGATATGTCTCTCTTCCTCTGTTCCAAAATTTTTATTATATAACCAAAACAAAAAAAAAGTGAGACACCACTCTCCAACTTCGAAACCATGAAGAGACACCTACTTTTTTTGAATATTCGATTTTTCTTTTTAAAAAATGAATTCACAAAACGTGATTTCTCTTTTAAAAGCACTCAAATAATTTGATGAAGGAGGGGCCAATAATGATGATGATCCGATTTTATCAAGACAAAACAAGAAAAGGCAAAAAAAAGATTCGTTTTTTGTGAGATTCAGACAAAACAAGGAAGTATAGAGTATTACTGTGAGGTGTTGTCGCCATTATTACTAAGGAAGGAAGAAGGAAGGAAGACGATATAGAGAAAGAGAAATGTGATTGTTTTTAATGGCCTTCAACGGCGAGTCTGGATCTAGAGAAGCTTCTTGACCTACGGTTGTTGTATTTTCCTCTTTGATGCATCGAGCCGAGATCATTTGAACTCCTCAGACTCAGATTCCCTCAGATTTCTCCACGAAGCTTTCGTTTTGTGGCTCACCGCAGACCGTTGAGCGCTTTTAGAGAATGTGTGTGAGAGAAAGAGAGATGGTGGGCTTGGACCTTAAGGTATTGGGCCTTTAGGCCTTGTTATGTTAACATTGATGTAAATTTTGCACTTATCCTAGAAATTACAATGCACCTAATGTATCATCATATTGACAACTTTTTTTTATTTATTTTTGGAAAACAGCAGCACCTAATAAATTTGAAAGTTATCATTTATCAACTTATCATGCAAAACAAAAAATAAGAAATTCGAAATTAACTTCTTAAAAGTTATTATTTTGTACTAGTGTTAAGTTAATAAGGAACACAAACACAAACCAAACAATAAGGAAACAAAAACAAAAAAAAAAAAAAAAAAACTCAACAAGAAGAATCCGGAAAAAGACTGATTTCGAACTGCGAAGCTCAGAAATTTGCGAGGTTTCCTCAGCTCCAAAGACTTGAAAGTTAATTTGTGGGTGTGAATTGTGAGCATACCTTATATATTCTCTTCTTTTCTCTTTTATTCTCTAGTTGATTATTGTGTTAAAAGAATGGTTGTGGTAAGTTAATAACCTATTGTTGTTCTCTTTAAATTTGCTGCAAGCATGGTCTCTCTCTCTCTCTCTATATCCTCTCTTTTGTGGTTGTAATGGTGTTCTTAGTCTCATGTACGTAATTCTTTTGTACTTTCTACTACATTAAATCAAAAAAATATTTTAACAAAAATCAAAAGAGAATACCTAATTGATAACTTTAAGGTCCCGGATACGTATAGAAGTTAAAAGGAAACTATAATAGGGTTTGTGTGATGGTCATGCATGTATAACTCGTAGCTGTGTCATACATTTACGTGCATCCACCTAATACTCCTTGGACATTTGAGTTTACCCGTAACTTCTTTCCCCAAAAACTAACTAAAATTTTGACGTATACACACACTAGTATTAGATGAAATTTGTGGCAGCTACTAAGGGATTGAAGTCGCTGATACTACATAATTCCGTTCCACGGTTTGAAAAATCACTTCATGGTTGAAATGTGTAGTTTCAATTCAAACGAATTAAAGAAATGGGACTAAAACACCAATAAGGGCTTGATTTTGACCTCCACAAATTGAAAAAAAAAAAAAAAAAAATCTAATAACATCACAACATTCTTCAATTTTATGCTTACCGCAATGATTTTTGAAAACTATCATCTACTAACCAAATAATAAGATATACAAAGACAACTCCTATATACTATCACATTTTTTTATGTGTTTTTTGTTTTCTAGTTCTTTAGTTAATTTACATTAATTTGGGGTTTTCAGATTCAGGTTTAAAGTCCCCTAAATCATAGACCCTTAGAGCCAGGAAGATCAATCCATTGAAGCTGAGCCTCAATCTCACCGCACTCGACATGTCTTAGTCTAAGGACCAAATCTTGAATGAGCTTACCGTCAGACCATATAACCCGAGACTCCTCGGCAAGGCAATTGTCTCGGCTCGGCTGGACCGTGGTCACAATGGTCCCAGATGGGAGATCATGTAATTGCATCTTCACTGCATTAACGAACGGCTTAATCATGAATTCTGCATCTCCCATCTTGTCGTCTTTGGTGAACGTGTCGTGATCATACACCGTCTAGATAAAGAAAAACAAATACGACGATGATGCTTGTGTATACGAACATTTTATAACATTATGGAAATAATAAACAAAATGAAATATAAATATGATCGTAGCTTGTACTTAAATTATTTTACCAAGAGGACAGTAAGATTGGGGTCGGTAACTGAGAGAGTCAAATCTTCATTCCACTCAGGATTTACATTATGGTAAATAACTCGAGTCTTCAATTTCTGCCCATCAAATATTTCTCGTTCGTTTCAATATTGATTCTTGAATCATAAAATGAGAATTTGTAATTGTGTATATTGACTAATTTGTAATCATAAAATATCAATCGAGTAATACTAAAAGGATAATACTAGTCTAGATTCGAAAGTCTTAAAACACTCGATAACAACCAAAATAAATAGGAGCCCAAATTCTTAACTACTAAAACTACTATTTCATTTCCCTAAAATATTCTAATTACCCTAAATTATCTAAAGTGCAAATTGTAACTAAACCAAACAAATTCTTTCGGAAAACTGACCGAATCAACCTAGGCACCTAGCTATATGTATCTAACGTCAAAAAAGTCTCTTTGATATTGAGAAGATCAAAACATTGAGTCAGGTTTCCAAACTTTGGTTTATTTGTCAGATTTTTGGATACCGGATAGATGCCAACTCAGAGTCCTACGGGCATATAGTATGGTTAAGATTCAAGAATGGTTACCTGTTTTCCCATTTTGACGACGACGTAAGGATCACTACTGTGGAGATCACGGACTGCGAGGTTGACACCGCGTTTGATGCGAATACGGAGGAGACCTAGTAGATTATTCATTAGAGAAGGTTTAATCCTCAAATCTTTATGCTTCTCCCCTGATTCAAGATTGATTAATGTTCTCTATATATCTTACGATTTTCTCGAGAAAATCTAACACGTCTAGCAGAACAAAAAAGAAAAAAAAAAAAGAATAAGAGAGAATGAAATGTACTATATGCAAATAAAGGAAAAACTCAAAACAAAAAGTATAACTATATAATTCATCGTAGATCAAACTTACCATAGCAATTGTGTAGTCTATCATTTTACGTTTTATTTTGTCTTCGTCAATTTTTTGTTTGTTTGTTTGTTTACACTTCAATTCAAAAAAGAAAGAACAAATCTTATTTTTGTTTTACCGGAAAGCGAGGTGAGAATTTCTTAGGAGAAGGAAACAAACATTGTTTGAGGGTTTGGTGGGAGATGGCCGGATATTCCGGTATCTAAAGTGTTTTAGGATGAAAATTTAGTTTTAAATTTCGGTATATAAAGTCTATTTTAGTGATTTATATGAAAAGCTAATTTTGTTCTGATTATTTTTCACCTTCAAAATTTTATTCCTTTTTAATTACTTACAAAATGTTTTCACTTAATTCACTACTTTGTCTATATTATATTAAGCAAATTTGTTTTGAGAAAAATACGAATAAAGTATAGATAGATTAAACACTTTTGAGAACTCTAATATTTGCAAAACTTACCATAGCATATATTCCTGACTTCCTGTGTGTATTCTTCATCAACCTTTTACGTTTTAATTTGTCTTCGTCAATTTTTTGTTTTTGGTTTGTTTACATTTTCATTCCAAAATGAAGCAAACAGATCGTATTTTTGTTTTACGTACCGAAAGAGAGGTGAGAGTGTGTTAGGTTAGGAGAAACGAAATCAAATAAGCCATGCAGGGAAGGAAACAATATAATTACGTATTTACATTGTTTGAGGTTTTGGTGGGAGATACAATTTATTTGAAGTGTGTAAATCACGTAATGCATTAGCATGACTACAACATCTAAAATGGTTTTAGACCTTTTTGGTCACTATAACAACATTTGGTATTGATCGAGGTAGTAATCAATCATTCCTTTTGATCATAAGTAGAGAACCAATCCAAACATATCTTAGTTAATGTGCAATCCATAAATTAAATGTTTTTTGATAACTGATCGGTTTAACTTCGATATACAAACATATTATAATTTTTTATATATATATAGGAATGTTCAGATCTTCAATCATAATGATCTTTTAGACGGATGACCTATTTGTAAACTCAATAAAGATCATACAGAATTTTCGAAATTTGTTTAGCTCTATTCTACTTTTAAATCTTTTATGAGTTTTTACTACTAAAAGAGTATAAGATAAGGTGTGAGTAGCAAAGAGAAATAAATTAGTGACTGACTGACTAGTAAAAGTATAAGATAGAGAGCCGGCCCATTTATTATCATAAAAGGCCCAATAACTAATGACACAAATACCCTTCCGACAACACACCAAGAATCATCAAACCCGTTTTCACGTACTTGTCACAGAGGCCCCTCTCTCTCATCGTCCTCGCTTTGCCGCCGTCGTCCGTCGTCGTCGTCGTCCCTATTTGCCTTAACCGCCGGTGAGTTCGCAATCTTGATAATTTAGTGCCTTCATGGAAAAGGCATTCTATGGTCTATCGTTAATTGAATTTGAATTTCAGTCTCGAAATTGAATTTCACTTATTAGTCTATGGTCTATCGTTCATGCAATCGCGATCGTAATCTGGGTTTGTTTCTTGCTATGTTCGATCAGCTCATAAGATTTAATCGAAGAAGATGTACAAACGTTAGTTTTGTTGAGTGAGAGTCCTAGGCCTTTTCAAGTGTTCTGTCGACTTTTTTTGTAGCGCGATTGATCAATTGAATCTGAAGCTTCTATAGAGAAATGAGTGATTTATGATATGATTCTTTTCACAAAAACTGCAGTTGATCATGTATTTGTGGGTATACAAAGAACAACGAGATCTTGTTTTTGCTCTCTCTCTCTCATGTTTCTATTACTGATAAAATCACAGGAAAATTTGTTGGAGTTTTTGGTGTAAATTTGGTTGAAAAGAGGGTATGTGCGGATGAATCTTCTTCCTACATATTCGTGTGACGAGAGATATGAATTCCCAAGCAGAAGAAGTAGAGCAATGGGAAGCTCTTGACCTTGGTGATTCTGAGCTCCCCTCTTTTCTCCGCCCTTGCAAACACAAATCTCCATCTAGGTCTCTGCAACCGCCTGTGCAGCAGCAGAATCCAAAAGCTGGTTTTAATAGTAACACAAATCATCATCAGACTCTTCGACGCTGCTCGTCGTCAGATCAGTTTCTTGAGGACAGTTATTCCCGCCCCTTAATTCCAGGACCTGCTGGAGTTGTTCAAGTTGCAATCCGCAGAAAGATGAATAAGGATCCAAAATCGTTCAATGAGCATGGAGAACCAATTCCAACTCAAGAGTTCCTACGTAAGGCTGCAGAAGAGCCTGATTGGGAAGACAAGGATTTCTCTGAGGACCCGTGGGTCTCTGCTGTTGATTACATCAGAAGTGAAGGTCTAGAGGCTTTCTCTATAATTTGACACTTGTAGCTTTTGATACAAACATTGTCAAATCCCTAAGGACTCTTGAGTTACCATTTTCAGAAAATGTTGACAGGTTTGTTGAGCAATGGTGGAAATGCAATAGGGACACCAGTGAGCGAGATTAAGAGCAGATGTGACAGTTGGGGTAAAGTTGATCAGGTATGAACAATCTACTCAATTTAGCCTGTACCCTCTAGTCCATTCCCATTATATCAAGAGATGTAGTGATCATCTAGTTAGAGTTACTGGAAATATGCATCCTAAATTAGTCTGCTGGTCTGTGTTGGCTTTTGCTCTGTGTTGTGGAGAGATTCTGAAAAAAATGTTATTTGCATAGCTTGTAGAATAATTGAGGTAGTAGAAAGCCAAATGCTGTTGTTTATTTTTTGGTTAAGCCACGTGCTGATGCTATCTTCATAATGCTCAACATCTTGTCTTTGCAACTAATAAAGTGAAAAATGTAGTGATATATTTGAATTGTGGTTGGTTATTTGTAGGTTGTGGCGATTGTCAAAACTTGCTCTCCAAATGGTCTTGGCGATGTCATGGTGACTCTTAAGGTAGAAAAAATATACCAGAGACGCTTAACAATGTGAATGGTTTCCACCTTTGGTTTTTTTCAAGCACCATAAAACATGTGTTTCAAATCAATGTGTATTTCTGGTAGGATCCCACTGGAACAGTTGATGCCAGCGTGCATAGAAAAGTTATCTCCGAGAGTGAGTTTGGAAGAGATATACGAGTTGGTGCAGTGGTGATACTTAAGCAGGTTTGTTGTTTTTATTAACGAGATAAAACAAATCTCATGGTTTTGATATTACTACTTCGTTCTCAGTCGCTTTTGGTAATTCAATGGAGATGAAATAATATAGATAGTGTTTTTCTTTTTCAGGTTGCAGTCTGCGCACCTTCACGGTCATCAACCTATCTTAACATAACACTGAAGAACATCTCCAAGGTAGTATTTCTCTGCTTTATTTTGATATCAAGCTTCACCTTTTTATATTCATTGTAATATATGAAGTTTCTGAAGGCTGTGGAGTTTCCATTCACAGGTTATCACAAAGGATACTTTATCGAAGCAGAATGATTCTGAAATGGGTGCCAAAAATCCTGTTCCTGTGGATGGTAACTGATTAAAATTTCTTTCGAGTTTCTTTCACAGTTTTTGATCAAGAAACTCATACCTCTAACTTGGTCTAACAGAAAACGAGGAAGAATTGCGACGGCCTAAACCCAAAGTGTTTAGCGTGGAGCAAGGAACTACCCAAGAAAAAATGAACAATCTTAGACAAAATGCTAAAAAAAGCAGTGAAGCACTCAATGATGTAGAAATGGTAGAAATTAATCCAGCAGAGAGAAGCAACTTATGTCCAAGAACGGGTGTGACCAAGAATCATTGTGAAGTTAGAATGGAGCAGACCCATTTGGGAAAACATGATTCAATCAGCCAAACAGAGCAGCAACTGTATGAAGATGTAGCTACTGATACTGATACAGCTGACGGCATCAGGCCCGCAAAACAGATCAGAAGAAGCCCTGATGAGCAAGAGAGTGTAATGGGGAACTCTGATGAAGTTACAACTCAAACTATGGTCCACAAAACTCAACCGATGGCATCAACAAGCTCGCTGCCACAGTGGACGGACGAACAACTTGAAGAACTCTTTGCTTTTGACTAAAATGGACAGTTTGGATTTCTTTTGACGTAGGAACAATTCCACTTTTTCAGATAGAGAGCAGGGAAATAGAATGTAAAGCAGTTACCGAACTTTTACAAAGCCTTAGTGTAAACTTTTACTTTTGGACTTACCAAATTCATAGCATAGCATCCATGGTACTTCTATTCAACTTGTTCTTTCTTTGTCTTCGTTGAGTTCCCAAACAAACAAAAAAAAAAGTGGAAACCAAGTCTATAGGCACATTCTTCGTCAAAACCATTTTCTATATTCATGTGCAAAACTATGTCATCTCTGACACGAAACAATCCAAGATTATACAAACCTTGACTTGAGGGGAAAATAAAAACACAAGTTTCTTTGTTAGGTAGAAGACCTTAGCTACTTTACGAGGGGAGAGTAATAGATAACTTTTTTATATTTAAATAATGGGAAAAAGGCTAGATTAACCCAAATTATGGGTTTTATTGCATAAATAACTCATAAAATATTTGGGTTATTTTAGTTTTTTTGTTTCTAAAATACCCTTTTTCCTTTCGACGAGAATTTTTTTTTACCAAAATTTCCCTCCTAATTTTTTCTGTAGGTCACGAAAATTTCATTTTTTTTTTTATAAAGTCTGCCATTCAGTTGTCACAGATTTTATATGTGTGGCAGATTTTATTATTTACGACAGATTTTCCACGGCAGAATTTTTATTTTTGACAGATATTTTGTAGTTTGTTATGACAGACTTAATTTTAGTGACAGTTTTCGTTCTACGACAGACTTATTGTTGTTGTTACCACATACTTTCATAATATACGACAGATTTTTTTTGATTAGTCGCTACAGTTTTGTTTTTGAGACTATTAGTCTGTGGTCACATGGCAGATTTGTTGACGAGATAATAATTACTAGATTGACATTAAGTGATAACAGATTTATTTTTTACAATGACAGATTTTTTTATTTTACCAAAAAACTACAGTTTGGTGGCAGATTTTTAATTTTAAAAAGAAATCCTTGATTAACCCATACTCGAATTATTGTTGTTTCATGTTATGGCAGATTTTTATTTATGTTATGACAGTTTTAAAAAAAAAATATATGCGGTTTAGTAACAGATTTTTAAAGAAAATAATAATTGCTAGAATGACTTTAAGAATGTTTACAGATTTATTTACGTTACTACAGATTTTTTTAAGTTATGACAGATTTGTTTGAAATTCATATGATGACAGATTTGATTTTAAAATCATATAGTGACAGTTTTATTGTTTTTTTTAAGTTATGACAGATTTGTTTTAAAATTCATATGCTGACAGATTTTATAAATGTCATAACAGGTATGTTTTTAAATCCGTATAATGACAGATTTATTGTTTTGCTTTGGTGATCAATATTTATTGAATAAACTAATTTATTTTGTTACTAAACGACAGACTTAATATATGTATGACAGATTTTTATGATACTTGCCATATTTGTCATCGAAACCATATAATTATTAGGGTTATAGATTAGGCAACAGTTTCCTTAACATTCACCATCTCCATCGTCGCCTCTGTTTTTTTTTCCTTTTGTGTTCTTTATCCAATCAATTCCGATGGTTTTTTTTCCTTTTGGGATCATCTAAGATTCGGTTATGGGTTCCAAATCTTAATTATTGGTTATTCTCTTCACTTTTCTGTTTTGGGTTCGTGATCGTAATTTGTCATGTATCAAAGAACTGGATTACACATGGATCAAGTGATTCTCGTATGTGGTAAGTGGATCTTTGAGGAAACGAAATGGTTATTTGCTGTGGATAATAAGAGAGGTTGTCGAATTCTAGAGTGTAACAACAAAACGAGTTATGATGATTGTATTCAAATGGTGTATGAGGATTTCTGTTTGGATGACAAAGTATACGATGTTGGGTTGAGTTACAAGATTTCGAAGATGCTTTTACAGAAGTTACCGAGTGATACACCTCCAGTATTTATTGGTAATACTCGACAATTTCACACGTTTTTGGGGCAACTGAAGAGGGATACTTTACGACTTTGTGTTGAAGTGAAGGAAAAAGTTGTGTGTGAATTGAATCAAAAGTGCTCTTTAGTTGATCCCACGTTACACAGGAAACGAGGACAATTTAGTGGAAGATATTTATATTAAAGATGTTGTCGCTAAGGAAGATGATGATGCTGACGACGATGAAACTAGATTTGATTATTGTGACGATTCTGATGGAACAGATTCTGAGGATGAGAACTTTGCCAACTATGGGATTCCACCAGAAGAAGAAGAAAAAACTAAACTACCATTGAAGAAGAGGAGAACTGGTATTTATATTGAAGAACAAAAGAAAGATGAACAGTTTGCAAAGTTGGAATTGTTGTCTCTTGATTTGGTTGTTGGACAGTGTTATGAAACAAAAGAGCACTTGGAAACAAGGTTAAAGATACTAACCTTGGTTCAGAAGTTTGATTATTTTGTTTTTTTTTTATCAAGTTTGGGAATAACAACCTTTTGTGGATTGACAACAAGCTTCTTCTGCTTCTCTTCCTTGTTACCATCAAAAACATCCACACTCTTCTTCTTTTCAACCTTGATTGCAGCTTTCACTTCTACCTTAGCCAAACTCATCTTCTCTTCAACCTTACTTGCATCATTCTTCTCACACAAAGAAAGATCCTCGGATTTCTCGTCTTCTCTCCTTTTCTTCTTGTTTTTCACTGTGTAAACTTTTTTGACAACTCGTGGGACGGGAAATTCTTCCTTTGAATTTTCCTTCATCTCTACAATCCAAGACTGCGAGAGAAAAAAATATATATCAGAATGCAAAGGTTAAAATACACTCACGAAACAAAATAAATAAAACAAATTCTTAGTAGACAATGAAATAATAACTTACAGGTGCTTCACTATGCACCTCATCATCTTCATTATTGTCAGAAGTGGCCTCTTTTGGTTGAGCACAAGCTTTTGCCTCTTTACTTTCTTTCACAAAGGATTCGAATTTAGTCTCCAAACATGTCATCCTACTGCTCAGATTCTTGTCCAAGTCTGAAATATTCTCATTCAGTTTTTCCAACAGCTTCCAAATATCCAACAAGGTTTTCTGATCATCCACAACATCCTGCAAACGTTTATATACAAGTAAATCATACTAACTTACTACCAACGACAATGACATTTTTTTCCCACAAATCAGATAATTAAACAAAATCTAACCTGGATATGTTCTTCGCATAACTTCTCCTTCATGTCTGGAACTTCTGCTCCTTCATCATCATAAGAGTGATCCTCTTTCAACTTCTTCTCCTTTTGACTACTTCTGATCTCACCATCTTTACCATCTTCTACTTTTCGTTTCTTCTTCCTCACATTGACTGTTTTCAATCCTTCCCAAGCATTGCCTCTTAAACGATCATGGAAAATATCTTCAATCAAGTTTTCAAGGTCTGGATCCTTGTTTTCATCCGCATCGCACCATGTAGGATACAAATTATCCTCTGAAACTGGAAGCATATGCCTCACACGGACCTACAAGAAAAAAGCAATAAGTATTTGCACTTTAAATGGGATTAAAAAATCAGATGCAACATTGAATCATGTAAACATGGTACAACAAAATATAAAACTGTTACAATAACAAAATATTTTAAACTAACCTGTCCATGCTCTTTCTTCTCCTTTTCAATGAATTCTTTAAAGTTGATACGTTTCCGAGAAGATTGCCAGTTAAGTAGTTGAACACCAGCCGTTTCTAACCTTCTCAAACCACAAGCTTCACGAACGCCTGGAACACTCTCGTACAACCAGATCAACAAAGCATGAACACATCCTTGTATCGTGTATGATGATTTGGCAAAGTCAACAGTCTTGAGAGAATTTACTAAACTAGTAAACGCCACTCGACCCCATGGATATTTCTCAAAACCCTCAGGATCCAACACTCTTTTAGCGGATTCCAAGGGGATGCTAGATCCACTATGAAGACCATGTACACAAACAGATAGTAAACATAACCTACCAACCATGGTTCTCTCCTCAGCAGACCATGTCTTGCAAAAATCAACCACCTTTAGCAACTCATTAAACTTTGGACCTTCTGTGTTTTTTTCTAATTTCATTTTTGCCCAGAACTCATGATGATCAGCTTCGAAGTGGGCTGACACGTCAAATGGATCACAATTCAAGCCTGTTATATGCGCAAATTCATTCAAAGAAAATCGGATGGGCCTATCATCAATCAACGACCAAACCTCATGGAATTTGTTGACTCTCAGCTAATGCGTAAGCAAGTAATGAACATTCTTTGCGCACCATGTGTATTCCAATTCAGTAAGCTTTAAAAACACTCCAAGGGATGATTTCTCCAAAGAATCCCACACATCCGACCCTAATCCTTCTTTCAAGGGTCCTATTTTTGATAAAAAACAATTGTGGTTCATGCTCCTACTCTGGAAAGGCGATTTCCCATCTACATATAGTGGAGGAGGATATTTGGGGATTTCAGTGGATGATGCCATTCCTTAAAAAAAAAACAATACGATCGTAAATAATATAACATGGAAACACATCAAACTTATATGCAAACAATTTTTATGAACATACAAAGTACTAGCTAGATGTTGAATCTCATGTTAGGATCACAATTTCTCATGCTAGTACTTTGTATGTTCTATTTTTTTCTAACAAAACATTATCGCTATCAAGCCTACCAAATTGTCGAAGGGATAAAAAAAATTTAAATATTGTCGAAGGGAGAAGAAAATTCGATCAAAATCACCTTTTATCACATTTTTAACAACTAATTCCAAAGAAAATTAATCAATCCAATGTGCTTACAAGATTTAAAATTGAAAATCCTATGAAATTGACAAAAATTGAAAATCAGAATTTTACAATCGGCATGCGAATTTTAATCAGAGGAATTAAGAATAAACTTACCAATTGTCTAAATTGACAGTAATGGAAGACAGAAGTTGCGGCTGGAAGAAGAACAGTAGTGGCCGGCGATGATGCTGTCGGAGAAGACAAAGATACTCGAACCAGAACTACTTGAATCGCAAACCCAGAACCACTTGAATCGCAAAACCAGAACCACTTGAATCGCAAACCCAGACCCACGGCGAAGAAAACAATGTCGAAGGGAGGAGAAATATCCCGACGGCGAAGAAAACAATGTCGAAGGGAGGAGAAAAAAAATTAAAGGTTCTAAAAACCCTTAGCTACCAAAAAATTATGTTTTTAAAAAATAGATTAGGATATAATTTTTGTTTTATTTCAAATTAGAATTAAGAAAACTTCCCAAATTAAAAAGGTTAAGGTTTTTTGGACTTTTAACATAATATTTGTGTCAATCTAGTTCTGTCGCTCATTTGGGGTTTAAATCAGTTATTTTTGGGCAAATTTGTGTCAAACTGAGTAATTTTCAGTTAAATAATTGATATATTTTAAAATTAGTTAATTTAGCTTTTAAATATTGAATTCTTATATATTTGTTCATATAAAAAAAAATTCTTACATACATGCTATAAAAACATTTGATGTTGTATTTAAGATTGTAATTTTGAAAGTATGTATGTTTTTTAAAAATGTTGAATGTTTAATCTCTGATGATGATACAAATGAGAAGGTAATGTTCGTGGTGAAGGTGTATGTCCGTTTAACATATATATATGAATATGATCATGGTAAGTAACTATAGTTTAAGATTTAAAAAGTTAACTTCAATTTGTTAAGTATTGTTTACATGATGGTTCAACGTGAATATATTTTCGTTGTCCCTCTGCCTTCTCATGTCAACGTTTTCCGTTTTCTTTGCTACCGCCCTTAACTCTTTGTCACCCCTCACCACTGAAACAAAATTCATATACATGCATGTGTTCTTTGATTATTTACATTGACTTGGACATCTTTAAATTTTGTTTCTTGCTTTTTCAGTGCGTGAACTCTATTTCTGCTCAATGCTAAAAAAAAAAAAAGTTGAAGGGTTCTAATCTAGTTTAATACATGGTTTTTTCTATCATGGAAAGATTCAATAATACGAAATAAGACCTTTGATGAATCTAAATTATGTTATATTCAAATTGCGATTTTGTACATATACGATTCTTGGTTGAAGTTTAGGGTTTGGTAGATTTTTCGTTTCTATATCTTTGATATATGCAACTGATCAACTAAATACTGATTCTAGAATTAGGTTTACGGTTTTGAAAGGTCGTCAGTTTATGTTTCTTTGATATATATATATATATACGGTTTCGTTTTTGGTTCTGATCATGTTCCAGTTTAGGGTTTGGTGGATTTGTCCTTTCTTTTTCTTACTTTCTTTGATATATGCAGTTTGTATTTTCATTCTGATAAACTAAATCCTGATTCTAGAATTAGGGTTAGGGTTTTGTGGATTCGTCCGTTTCTGTTACTTTGATATTTACGGTTTGGTTTTTTTGATTCCGATTGATATATGTATATAGAATAGCCTTGCCTTTGGCTTTGTCCCGATATGATGCAGACACAGCGTCCTCTTCTGTTCCAATGGGTTTGTCTTGAAGTGGAGCTGGTATTTTGTCCTGGTGTGACACAGACTGCTTTATGCTTGTTGTAGGTGATGACGTTGCCGTTGC
>NC_025698.1:25489610-25495540 GCF_000633955.1 Camelina sativa | reverse complement strand
CCTTTGGCTTTGTCCCGATATGATGCAGACACAGCGTCCTCTTCTGTTCCAACGGGTTTGTCTTGAAGTGGAGCTGGTATTTTGTCCTGGTGTGACACAGACTGCTTTATGCTTGTTGTAGGTGATGACGTTGCCGTTGCAGTCGACCGTTGGATCTCAGTGGGCTTCTTCTCTTCTTTCTGCACTCGGCCCAATTGATGATTTTGCAAAACTGCACCGTTTCGTGTTGTTGCAGACGAGGAACCAAGCAAATACTCTGCTTCTTGTAGTGGCTTTAATCTTGTGTTGCTATCAGCCCCCCTCAAACTTGGTGTGGGAGGAAGTCCTACACCGAGTTTGCTTCGCAGGAAAGCAAAGGTAGTAAGAGGGAGAGACTTCGTGAATATATCAGCGATCTGCTGTTCCCCGGGAATGTGAGTAACAACCAAGGTCTTCAAAGCGACACGTTCCCGAACATAGTGAAAGTCAACATCAAAGTGCTTTGTGCGCGCATGATAAGTCGGATTTGCAGTCAAGTAAACCGCAGATAGGTTGTCGCAATAGAGTTCAGGAGTATATGGGAGAGGAATGTTAAGCTCTCGGAGCACTGAGCTGATCCACTTGAGCTCCGAAGTCGTTTCAGACAGTGACCGATACTCTTGCCTCTGTTGAACTTTTGGAGACAGTTGGTTGTTTCTTAGAGGAACAGGATATGAGGTTGTGTCCCAAGTAGGTGCAATAGCCTCCGACTGAGCGCCTGCCTTCTTTACAATTGACATAATTGCTGTCGCTGTAAGCCTTGAGATCAAAGGTAGAGTTCCTGCTGAAGGTAATCCCCATTGTAATAGTTCCTTTGACATACCTTAATATCCGCTTGAGGAGTTGGAAGTCAAAGACTGAGGGTTTGTGCAATTTTTGGCACACATAATTTACTGAGAATTGAATATCTGGTCTTGTGAGAGTCAAATACTGAAGTTTACCCGCCAAGCTCCTAAAGTAAGTTGGATCAGAGAATTCTTGTTGTTGATTTTGGACTCTGTCCAATTCTAACGGAAGAGGAGTTGGCATTAGAGAACAGTGTTCCATAGCAGCAGTGACAAGAAGGTCTTCAACATATTTCTGTTGTGACATAAACATACCGGTAGGAAGAGTTGAATCTGAATACCAAGGAAATAATGAGCCTGACCCAGATCCTTCATGCGAAACTGCTTGTTAAGTTCGTCCAGTAGGTAAGTGAGTGTCTTTGAGTTGTTGCCAGTAAGAACCATGTCGTCCACATATATAAGAAGCAGGATGTTGTTACCTCCATGATCATAAACAAAAAGCGAAGGATCAAGCTTGCTGCAAGTGAAACCAAACTCAAGGAGAAAGGTGCTAAATTTGTTGAACCAGGCTCGTGGAGACTGTTTCAAGCCATACAACGACTTATGTAGGTGACACACATGATCCGGTTTATCGGGATCAACAAAGCCCGCAAGTTGACGCATGTAAACGGCTTCTTGCAGATCACCATGCAAAAATGCGTTCTTGACATCCATATGCTTCAGTTCCCAATTGTTTACTGTGGCCGTATGAAGTACAAGACGCACAGTTGGAGTTCGGACAACATGGCTGTAAGTCTCCAAATAATCGATTCCTTCTTCTTGATCGAATCCCTTAGCTACAAGACGAGCTTTAAGCTTGTCCAAGGAACCATCTGCATTCAACTTTGTCCTGAAAACCCACTTACTTCCTAGAATATGCATATCTGGTGTAGGCTCTTTCAAGGACCAAGTGTTGGCTTCCTTGCAATTGCTCATTTCTTCAGACATTGCACCATTCCACCCTGGATCCTTGAGAGCAGCAGTAACAGTCTTGGGTTCAGGATACGAGACTTTGTGAGAGAGTAAAGCATACTTGGGGTTTGGTTTTCAGATCCCGTCTTTCCCCCTTGTGATCATGTGATGGTCATTTTGTATGTCTGTAATAGTAGTGGCAGGGTCATCATCATCAGACTGATCTTGTAATGTCAACGGACTGTCTTGAGGTTGGTAAGTGTTATCGCCAATAGAAGCAGGATCGGAGCCCGTCGTACGCTCAGAACACTCACCAATCTCAAAAATAGGCGATGAAGTACTATGGTGATCAGTCAATGGAGAAGCTGGAGGTTGGACAGGAGGTACCAACTCAGAGACTTCGGCTGAGGGAGCTTCTTTTGCAGGCAATTCTGGTGACACACTGAGACCTTTATACCAGGCTGAGGTTAGAGTAGTATCGGATTGCGGAAGCAGATGACTATAGATTGTTGTAAATGGGAACACTGCCTCATCGAACACCACATGTCTACTGATGTAAACTCTTCCTGTCAGTGGATATAAGCACCAATAGCCTTTGTATTTGTCATTGTAGCCAAGAAAAACACACTGCAGAGACTTTGGATCAAGTTTGTTAGAAGCATAGTCTCGCAATGTGGGAAAACAGGCACAGCCAAAAACCCTTAGAGAAGCATAGGTGGGAGCATATCCATGCATTTTCTGAAATGGCGACATAGCATCTTCGAGGTGTGTAGCAGGAAGGAGATTAATCAAAAAATTAGCAGTGAAGAACACTTCAACCCAGTATTTGGAGGGAACCTTACTTTGAAACAACATAGATAAGCCTAGTTCTATGATGTGTCTATGTTTTCTTTCAGCTAAGCCATTCTGTTGAGGAGTGTGAGGACATGAAAGATACTGTTGGATACCACAACTTTGTAAGTGTTGCAGAAATTGAGTGCTTATAAACTCTCCACCCCCATCACACTGGAAAGACTTGATTTTACAATCAAACTGATTTTCAACCATTTTCTGAAACATTGTGAAGATTGAAAAGAAATCTGATTTTATTCTCAGTGGATAGAGCCAACTGTATCTTGAGTAGTTGTCTACAAAAACTACATAGAATCTGAACCCTTGAACAGAGTTTATTGGAGAGGGACCCCATAAGTCACAGTGAACTCAAGGAGTCTAGATGCAACAAAACTAGAAGAAGAAAAAGGAAGCCGTGAGCTTTTCCCTAGCTGACACGCTTCACACACCGACTTGGTGACCTTATTGAAAGAGATGAACTTGTTTTTGGCTAACTGCTGGAGAACTTGCATATGGGGATGTCCAAGTCTTCTATACCACACTTCATCACTAGCATGATGCTGAGTTGCAGAGTAGAAAACTTGAGGCTTTGATTCCCCCAGCAAGTACAGACCCTTATGCGTTGTTCCCGCTACTAGTAGCTTCTTTGTTGCCTTTGCATTGATACGAACACCATCATCATCAAATTCAAAAGCACACGGATAGTCATTTGTTAATTTTGAAATAGACAGCAGTGATCTAGCAATATTAGGACATACAAGTACATCCTTCAACGGGAGGTTACCTGATGTCGAAGCTAAAGTAGCGGAGCCTGTGTGAGTGATGGGAAGAAAGGTACCATCACCTACCATAACTGAGTCTGACCCGATATATGGCTGTGATTGCTGCAGACCTTGAGTGGAGTGTGTGACATGTACCGAAGATCCTGATTCTGGTAACCGCTCATGACCGTGTTGATCAGTGACATCTGTGATGCGCATTGCAGTTAGTGCTGTTGGGATATCTTTGGCTTGATAGCTATTGTTGAATCTGTGCCAGCAGCGTAAGGCTGGATGTCCATTCTTTCCACAGATCTGGCATGTGATACTCTGTGAGTTGGGTGTGTTGGTGAGTTGTTGGTGAAACCCTCTTCCTCTTGTTGAGAAGGAGTTTCTTCCACCACGACCAAACCTACAATTTCCTCTGCCTCTGTTGTTGTTGTTAGGCTGATAGTACCCTGGAGCACTCTGCTGGGACACGGTAAAGGCGAGGTGTGGAGTCACTGAGTCTATCATCATAGCCCGTAAGCTTTGGAACCACATCTTCGAGAGTAGGACCAGGAACAGAGTCGACAGCATTCTCTGTAGTGGTTTTGATCGGTTCATACTCACGTCCTAACCCGTTTAGTGCAGCGAATATCTTCATCTTCTCAGTAACAGGGCTACCAACTGAAGCTAGTTGATCACAGATACTCTTAAGTTCTCTAAGATACACTGCCATAGTCCTATCTTTCTTCTCTATAGTCTGCAACTTTCGTTGAAGCTCAAACAACCTAGAGGAGGAGACTCTATTAAAGTGATTTGCAAGAGTATGCCATACCTCATAGGACGTCGTACAGCTGAGAACAATGCTGAGTATATCTTCAGCAAAAGAGCCTAGCAGCCAAGACTTGACAACAGAATTGGTTCGGCTCCAGTTCTGATACTCGCTCTGGTATTCCAGATTTTGCCTTACTGATGAAGTGCCGTCGGTTCCAGTGACAGTAACAGTAGCTTGAGGAACAGAGATGGGTCCATTGACGAACCCAAGCAGACCTTGACCGGCTAGGAAAGTATCAAACTGATTCTTCCATAGAACGTAGTTTTGACCGGTGAGAGTGACAATGACACAATTGGAGATGTTCAGAGTAGGGACCGTGTAGGTTCCAACCTGACGATTTGCCATAGGCTCAGACCAACCTTGCTCTGATACCATGAAAGCAGAATGAGATAACTTGAGAAATGTGGAACTTTGTATTATTGAGCTCAAGGTTTTACAATGCCATTGGCAGCTTATTTATACACTTATCATAAACCCTAGTGTATCCTAACAAATGTCAGAATCCGATTACACATTGTGAATCTAAGGCTGCAAATTGATTAGACAGCTACATCGTCGGTTTGCAACTTGCCTGCTTTAAGGTTGCTTTAGTCGTACTGTCAGAACATGCGGCTATAGCTTTCCCTTTGGCTTTGTCCCGATATGATGCAGACACAGCGTCCTCCTCTGTTCCAACGGGTTTGTCTTGAAGTGGAGCTGGTATTTTTTCCTGGTGTGACACAGATTGCTTTATGCTTGTTGTAGGTGATGACGTTGCCGTTGCAGTCGACCGTTGGATTTCAGTGGGCTTCTTCTCTTCTTTCTGCATTCGGCCCAATTGATGATTTTGCAAAACTGCACCGTTTCGTGTTGTTGCAGACGAGGAACCAAGCAAATACTCTGCTTCTTGTAGTGGCTTTAATCTTTTGTTGCTATCAAGTTGATCGGGAATTCAAGGAATGAGTGGCTTAACGGCCAGGAGATTACCAGAATACTTGTTAACTATTACTCGTTGCCCATCTCCACCCCACGCCCACGGAGAGGTGCGGTAGGGTTATACTTATACAACACCGTTACCTAACGGGATCGTGGGTAAAACTTTTAACCTTTTCAACCTATAATTATATAATATTTACAAATTCCATATGCTAATGAGTTTTTGTTTCTTGATTTTTTTGTTCCTTTTTTTTTTTTTAATAGTTTGTGGCAACACTTAGGTGCGAATGAGCTAGGGTTGAGGAGGATGATACACCATAATGGTTACGCTGTGGAAATGACGGAGTCTATTGATTTACTCAATGACAATTATATTAAAAGAGTTTACCGCCTATTGGGAAGGTATAGTATGTATATAAAGATCATATTTTTACTTTAGAAAAATCATATATATAATATTTTTTTCTTTATTTTAACAATTTCTTTTTTCTATATTGTTGTAGGTATCGCCGGTTTGCTCTCGTTCATTACCGAGTCGTTAATGATTAAGAAAAAATAGATAGTGGCATATGATTAGGTGTTTGATATACATTTGCTCTCGTTAGCTTGATATACATTTTAACGTGTGATTCGCTTATTTATTTTGGTTCAATCTTTCGTACTTCCTTGATTCATGTTTTGGTTATAGTTTCATAGTTTATTTGATGGTTTGAGAATTTAATTCTCGTAATTGCTTGCTGTCTGATAATATTGTTGCTGATTTGATTTGCATACTAAATCATTAGAAGCATGAACATTGCTTGAGGTATTTTTGTGTGAGGTTAGGCTACTGGCTTGTATAACCGTGCAACG
>NC_025698.1:25456717-25488550 GCF_000633955.1 Camelina sativa | reverse complement strand
GTGAGTAATTGAGAACATAATGTGTTTAGTTTCCTTGTCTTTGTGTATTTTGATAGAAATATTATTTGATTGTGAATTGGTGAATCCGTTATTTGGTGAAGGAGTGAGCAGCGACAGAGTCAATGTCATTGGAAGAGGAATCCCACGAAAATGTAGATGTGGTCGATTCTCTGTAATGAGAACTTCAAACACAATGAAAAATCCTGGAAGACCCTTTCATTGTTGTCCTAATGGATCCGACAAGGTAATCAATATAGTTGGTCATATGAAAATTGTTCTCATAACCTTCTCATAATGTGTATTTTTGTATTAGAATCCGAATCATTTGTTTAAGTGGACCGACATAAGCATGGTTGAGGAGATGGAAGAGGTTGAAAGTGTAGTTGACAAAATAGAAAGAGAAGTGGGAAGCTTAGCAAAGTGATTAGATGAGGTAGAAGCTATCAAATNTATCAAAGAAATCGCAGAAAGATGTGAAAAAGATATTGTAGAGCTCAAAGGTGTGGTGAGTTCTTGTGAGAAAGAGATTCAAGAGCTAAGAAGCTTCAAGAACATGATTGTTTGTGGTGGTTTAGTTGTGGCTTTTGTCTACTATGTAATATTTGTGTAATGTGTTGTTAAGTGTTTTTGTTGTGATTAAGCATGTAATCATGGAGTTGTTAAGTGTTTTTGTTGTTAACTATATTAAGATTAACATAAAACTTCAATAAGTTTTGATTAGATTAAAAATAGAAACCATGTTTTGAGTACAACAAAAACTTGAAATTCACCGAACTACAACCATAAACTACCATGAGATTACCACAAAAACTTTCAATCTCATCGGACAAAAACAAAAAACTAACTTCCATTCGTCCCTTCCTTCTATTCAGTTCATTCATTCCATTCCATGGCTTGGTCCTTGGGTTGGTGTTTGACTAAGTCTTTGGGTTGGTGTTTGACTAAGTCCTTGGCTTTGTCTTTGGCTTTGTCCTTGGCTTGGTTCTTGGCTTTGTCCTTGGCTTGGTTCTTCACCAGTTTTCTTCTTCTTCCACCTTCTACCAACAACTCCCAGAGCCGGACAACTTCTAGTATTATGAACGACGGTACTACACCGGCCACAACGACTATCTCGTCCAGCTTTTGAAACTTTGATTCTCTTCTCCGGTTGTTCTTGTTCTTCTTTTCCTTTTGACTTCTTCTTTGGAGACTCATTCTTGCCCNCTAGTTCCAAACTTAAGAACACACATCAATCTCATCTAAACTACACAATTACACGCAAAATCCATCGGGTTTTCTAAATAAACACTCCTAAGTATCTCAATTAAGAAAATCCCTAAATTATAAAAACCCTAAAAATTGAATTAAAATTACCTCATTTTTCGATGACAATACGGTTAACAACACTTTATACACTCTCCACGGACGACAATCATTGCTAATTGAATCAATTGACCAATTGATTTTGATTTATTGGTGAAAAGAAGAGAAGAAACATGAGTCGGGATTGAGAAACATAACTCGAGTCGGGAAAGAAGAAGTAGATGGCTTAGGAAGAAGACAATGGAAACGACGTCGTTTTGGACAAAAGAAGCTCTTTCTTTCGTATCTCAATACGACGTCGTTTATTACGTGGCATCCACGTAAGCAGCTGTTAACGGTCAGATAACACCGTTACGGCTTGTGCATGTTCTTGCACNGTATCTCAATTAAGAAAATCCCTAAATTATAAAAACCCTAAAAATTGAATTAAAATTACCTCATTTTCCGATGACAATACGGTTAACAACACTTTATACACTCTCCACGGTCGACAATCGTTGCTAATTGAATCAATTGACCAATTGATTTTGATTTATTGGTGAAAAGAAGAGAAGAAACATGAGTCGGGATTGAGAAACATAACTCGAGTCGGGAAAGAAGAAGTAGATGGCTTAGGAAGAAGACAATGGAAACGACGTCGTTTTGGACAAAAGAAGCTCTTTCTTTCGTATCTCAATACGACGTCGTTTATTACGTGGCATCCACGTAAGCAGCTGTTAACGGTCAGATAACACCGTTACGGCTTGTGCATGTTCTTGCACCATTTGTCGAGTTGGTGCAGCCAATTTAAATTTTACTAAACTTTGTGTATGGATTTACTCAGTGTTATATCTGGTGTATGAATTCAACATACCCCTTAGCTGGGGTATGAAAATACCGATTTTCCCTTGATATACATTTTAACGTGTGATTCGCTTATATATTTTGGTTCAATCTTTCGTACTTCCTTGATTCATGTTTTGGTTATAGTTTCATAGTTTATTTGATGGTTTGAGAATTTAATTCTCGTAATTGCTTGCTGTCTGATAATATTGTTGCTGATTTGATTCGCATACTAAATCATTAGAAGCATGAACACTGCTTGAGTTATTTTTGTGTGAGGTTAGGCTACTGGCTTGTATAACCGTGTGCAGTGTCGTGCTCAGGTCTATCAGGACTTAAGGCGAACTTAACATTAGAGGTTCTTTTAATATATTTTCTGAAAAAATAAAGAAATATTAAAATTCAAAAGTATAATAAAATAAATATCAAAAATTCAAAAATATAAATTTTTGAAAAAACAAATATATCTAAAAAAACCTTAAACATAATCGTTTTTCTTTCTCAATAAACTATTTTACCAACTTCTCTTAATCTTTTTTCCTTCTGTTTCACGACCTTACTCGATCTTTCACAATTTAAGGTTTTGTTTTTCTTTTTGTATATTTTTATAAATAAATATATTTAAATGAGTCATACATGGGTTGTTTAGGAAATAAAAAGATTCTTAAACCATAATAATACATCATATTTTCCAGAATTGAGATTCCAAAAATACACACAAAAACTATATATTTTGGGGGCCTAAGGCAAATGCCTTTTTTCTTACCCAAAGGCAGGGCCCTGACCGTGTAACGGTTATTATTTTTTTGTTGATAATTATATTTACGAATTTGTTTTTCGTATCTGCATATGATATATATAATCAACGTTAAAATAATTATAATTATCTCTTAGTAATTTAGGGTTGTTAAATTATTCTTGTTTATCTATACATATGTCTAAATTAAATCTTATTTTTCAGCAATGCATGAATATGGCACGCTCGAGTTACAGGAAGTACCAACAATCTTGAAGATTAAGGGGTAAGCTACCAAGTTCATTGTGATGCAAACTTTTGATATTAAAATAAGTGAAGGTTTGATAGCTATATCGTTTGGCTCCTTCTCCTGGCTCTCTCTTTGGTTCATAACAACAGGTATCAATAGTACCACCGATGGTGAGGAAACTTGTACTGAAGATATTGACACGCATAGCTGAGCAGCATTTGGAATTGTATGAACTTGAAGAAGGTAGGGAGAGATGGGAGCAAAGAAGCAGGATAAGCTATAAACAAGTCCTTTGTTTGAATTACAAGATGTCCACAGATTACATGGATGAACCTCCGAGAGATTTTGGGTAAAGATGTGGCTAACCACGTAGTGATTTAAGGCCATGGAAGTTGGATCCGAGCTCTGCATCGCTGCTGGCTCCATCACATAACCTTTATAGTTTTTACCATCCATATGAAGAGTTTGAGCATAATTATGATGTGTATTCAGTAATTTTAGATGCAGTTGTATATGAATAGTTGTGCAAAACTATAACCATGTTGGTGGGCAATCAGCCATGTGACGATGATGTAAGATGAAAAAAAAACATATAGTTCAATATCAATCTTGATAGCCAATAACATGTTGGTATATCACATAATTAGAATGATACATAACCTTTTTATATAAAATGTTTTAAGTAGAAACTTAATGTTTAATTATTAAATTTGGACCATAAATGTAATGTTAAACGTTAAAATGAATTCAAAAATTAAGTTTACTATTAGAATTATATTATGTATGGGTATATTTATAAACATACTTTTTTAATAACGTTATTAACATTCATAATTCAAACTCTTACCAGTTTAGTATTAGGTATGTTGTTAATTTGGTTTAGATGAAAAAGAATATCAAATTTATTTATGTTATAAATAAATACAATTACTTAAAAAATTTATGAAAAGAAAGATGATATGTCTTAATGTCTATCGCGAGACATTAATTTTTATCTCTTATTTTATTGAGAATAGTTTAGATAATATTTTTCATTTTCCGAATTACTCGTTTCCTCTCCGTACATGTTATTTCATGTCTTGATATTTGAAATAAATAGGTATGTTGAAAATGAATATAGCTTTTTATATTTCATGTTCTTGCATCTTATCCGTTATTTGACTTTTGAATGTTGAAGCTGAATAAAACTATTTCAATTTTGTAATCTCATCATGTTATCTTTATTTCTCTTCATGTAGTTTTATCAAAATAGTTTTAATAATTGTTTTTTTTTTTGCTCGTGCGGGTGTTTTACCTGCTATTTTCTATTGGATTATAATTTTAATTATAAATAACATAATCTATGTGTTGATCTTTATTCAGATTACTACGATTTTGATAAATAAATATAACTACCATTTTTTTTTTCTAACCCATTATCCAAAATTTATGTCTCATATTTTATAAAAAATAGTTCGCAACTGGACATATATATGCAGGGTAATGTTTATATATATTTATATAGTTTGGATTCATACCACTTAGGTACTTGATTTGGTTTCAACTCGGTGTAGACGTAATTATTTGTTATTATAACATTTCTAATTTTAATAAATATATATATATATATATAATACAAGACATGTTTATTCAATCTTACGTTCTGAAAGAGAAATTAAGATCATCGTTATTGCCAAGTTTCAATCTAGGAAGAAATCTGGCTACACACTGTTTAACAATGCACCAAAAAAAAAAGTGAAATTTATTTTTTGTTAAAGATAAAGATATTTTCAATACACTAAAAATTCTTTAAAAAAAACAAAGAAAAAAAAGAAAAAAAAAAGCAGGAAATCGTTAAATTAAAACAAGTCTTAAGTTAAATTTGAAACTTACAAATTCAAGAATCACTTATGATGGAACTGATAATGGTACCAAGCATAGACGTGTTATCTTCCAAATGTTTAGAATCTTCCAGGTGTAACACTCATGTCCCGCGATAATAGAAGATTTGAGTTGATGTCGAGAATTAAAGTGAAGCCGATTTAATTTGAATTGGTTTATTACCTTGATTGGTTTAATTAACTATTGGTTTAGAAAAGAGAAAACCGTTCAAATTAGCTAAAATAAGAAATCGGCTCATTTATGTTCATTGGCGGAAGAGAAATTAGATTATGGCCGAAGAGAAATTAGCTAAACCAATAAGATTTGTTTCCAATAAGTTATAGCAGAAAAGTCATTAAATCGGCTTCACTTCAATTTAGAAAAGAGAAAGTCGTGAGTTGTGGGGAGGAAAGAGAGAGAGAGAGAGTGTTGTTGGAAGGAGAGGGAGAACGTGTTGTGGCGGAGGCGGTGGACCACGAGTGGTTCTGTACAGTCCTCTCATGGATGTGGGAAGCTTCTTTGGTGGAGGGAGAACAGAGCATAGTGACCAGAGCTTGAGAGGAGAAAGAAACTGAAAGAAGGTTGGAGATAAAGGCAATATGGAGGAACCGACTTTGGAGGCTCGCCGGCGCCGAGTCTGACATTCGTTAGAAAATGTGATGTTATTGACTCTGAGTGGTAGCTGCGAAGTATGAGTTATTTGCAAGTTTTTTTAAGAAGGACTGATGCTGGTTGACTCGTCAAAATTATGAGGTTCTGGTGAGATCGTTTCCTGTAACTCATGTGCGAGTTGGGAATCTGGGTGCGATCGTTTTACAAGGTATGCAGGATGTACACATGGACTTTTAAATTGGCTTGAGATGTTTCACTTCTCTTATATAAGCAAATAAAGCAAGTTTAGAGATTTTTGGAAATAGGAAGCGTAAATATTTGTACCCTATAAAACAAAGCTTATAGTGAGTCTTTGCATACGGCAGATTCTCTTAAATAATAAGGGTTATCACACTTTTGTTTTCTAGGTACAGAGGACCTTCAAGTACAGCGCGAGACAATTGAGCCTTTAACAAGGAGAAGATAGTGTTTGCTTTGAAATGAGATAATTGAATTATGAGTTAACAACCTCTACTGGACTTCAATATCTATAATTTAGATGTCTATGGTATTTGATTGATCGAGTATAGAAAATCTTGTAAAGGAAGTACAATATCTAAGATATGTAAACAAATAAGGATTTTTGAAGTAAATAGAAATGAATGATAGCAAATTTTTAGAGAACATTAGAATTTAAAGCAAAAATGTTGCAACTCTCACTCCTCCTTGAGGTGAATCTTGGGTGACAATGTGACAGACTTCTTTCCCAGTGGTGCAAACTACTTCATTGTCCCATAATAGGGATGGAAGTTTATGGATGATAATACGAGTGAAGTATTTCATCGATATATAATTTTGAAATTCTAAACTTCCCTATAACAATTCTAGGGTATTTGATCGATATGGAAAACAAAGAGGATTTTTTTAAGTAAATAGAAATGAATGATAGCAAATTTTTAGGGAAGTTTAGAATTTCAAATTTTAGCTATCTTAACATGGGATCTGGACAAGCTATTGGGACAAACAAATAACTCTTTAGAAAGTGAGTTTTAGGCTATGGTCTTAGCAATGAACCATGCTAGCAGTATTGAGCTTTAACGAATACACTTGGAAACAGACAGCAAAGAGGTGGTAAATCTTTTCAACGGAACCCATATGAACTTTGCAGCCTATAATAGAATCCGAGAAGTAATGAAATGGATTAAAAGATTTGAAATGATCAAGATTAGCTGGATATCAAGAGAGAGCAACAAAGTTGCTGACTTCCTTGCAAAGACTGGATTAGAAGAAAACTTTCTTTCTTTTATTATCTCTATTATATACCATCTTGGTTTTATACTTACTTACGCTATGAGCACATGAATGGTTCACTCATACAACATACCTGTGAGTGAAGCAACAATTAGCATCAAGGAATGTAACTAACATGCATGTTTGCTAATTTTGGAAGTTTTTACCTTTTTAGTAAATGCATGCAGGCACCTGGCGATGAGAAGAACTTTTAGTTCAGGAAAATTGTGAAGCAAAGACACCAGAATTGTGAAGCAAAGACACCAATGGCTCAAATCAGTCTAAATTACAAGGACGTATCTTACACTTTATAAGCTGTGAGAAGTAAATGTCATGACAACTCGGAACCTGCAATGAATTAACACAACAACAACACATAAGTAAACTGCTGGAAATGTGATTATAACAATAAATTTTATTAAATATACAAAAAAAAAAGTGAGGCATATAGTACCGCTGCAAGGTCTAGAAATATCTCGAGATATCTGACCGAGGAAAGAGGATTCATAAATTTTTCATCAGGTTACTTATAAAAGTAGATAACTGCTTTATCAAGGCGAGGTTTGTTCTCAATCGAGCATGACTTTGTTGGAATATCTATGATAGTGAGTTCCTCCTTTAAATTTGCTGAATCTACGGCCAAAGATCCTTCAATATCCTCTAATTTTGGTTCCACATTAGAGTACTTTAAGGTCACTAAAGATGGCACTTTTACACTAAACTTTGTCACGTTGTCTTGGCCATGTCGCAACACACACATAGATGTTTGAGGGATGGGAGGCATACCGGAGAAGAAACATCTACAAAAACCTTGTCAAAAAGACCGAGAGACACAAGCGTGCGTATCACATGTGTAAACGCTTTTGGGCAAGCTAAATTGGCTCTGCCGACCACATGAGCTGAAACCATATTTCACGAACCCTGCGATCAACCGCATACGCTAACCACTTTCTCACATCAGCATCAATAGGACAATTGTAACGATCGAGAGTCAATAACACCTTGTAGTATAAATATTTATCATTGTAACCATGGTGGGACATTCGATTCTCAAGACAAAAGATTGATAATATACACATTTTTCTCCCTAAACACTTGTTTTTGAGTTTTGTTGGTGCCGGATTTAGCACCCCAACATACCGATCTAAACCGGAAAAACAATTCAATTGATTAACCGGGAATCCGGTTAAAATCCACTTAATGTTTATTTGAGGCCTGTTCGGAAGAATGTGGTCCAGCCCGAAGATAAGCCGACTTCCCAATTCGTCTGGTGGCCGATTTGAAGAGAAGAAGCAACTTTCTTTATTTTAGTTCGAATGATAGGGAAAGTTAATATTGTTTGTAATCTAGAGAAAGTATAAAGAGGGAGAAGCTCCTTCATTGTAAACATCAAATAATCAAGACAAAAAACCATAATTCTTCATCGTTCTTGAGAGAAACCCTACCATCTTCCTCAAGAGATCTAAATCCTCTTTTAATTTCTAGTTTTGATCGGATTCTTTGAGAGAGATCTTAAGTGAATTTGTTCCCCACTCAAACAAATTCATTGTGTGAATTCTAGATTCAACAATTGGTGCCGCCTGTGGGGACGAAAAATCGTCTTTACAAGTTAATCTCTCAAAGTAGCTCGACCGAAAAGTTCCCTTCAAGCCTACGACAATGTCTCCAATCACCAGCAACGACATCATCGGCGCAAACCGCACCTCTTCAAGTGTGCCCGATGTCACGGGCGTAGCACCTCCTCGGGGTGACACTGAAGCACAAAGTGACGCTCCAACCACGCAAACGACAGCCGTTTACGTTCGTCGTAGCATCGCTACGTCGATCAACCCAACCAATAACTGCCCCGAACTCCCAGCTGAGGTCAGATCTGAAGGGGATCCCAGCCAGGGAATAGGGCGAACACGCGAACAACCAGTCCACCTTGATACAGAGCATTCAGACGAACCACCCTTGAGCGGGGAAACGATGCGCGCCACAGAGCAACAACACGGGGGCCAAACCGAGAATCCCCCTGATCGTACTACAATAGCGGTCCAAAACCTGCAGGTCGTCTCTATGGAAGATTTCAAGATCTTGTTCGGCACCATGACAAAAAAGATTTACCAGATGATCTCCGACACCAATCGCAGAGTCGATGCATTCGTAACATAGATGACCCCATCCCCGTTACCAGTCTCTGCGGGGCAGTCGCCTGTACTCGGGACAGACAATCTTACCCGTCGTCTCGATTTCTCAGACATACCGACGGTCAACCAATCGGAGCGAAGGACCTTCCTCCCACAGGAAACGTTGAGCCTCCGGCCATCGAGATTGCTCCCTCAACAAACCCCGGTTATCCCGACCGCTCCCTCAACAAACACAGGAGCTTGCCTCGAGATCGAGGAGATCCAGTCACAGATTTGCGGCATGAGCTCGCTCCTCCACCGGGCTATCAGCACAGCTCCAGAGATCGACAGGATTATCGAGGTCACTCGGGGAACCCCCTTCACTCAGCGGATTCTACAAGCCGCCATACCGAACGTCAAGCAGAAGCTCCCAACTTACCTCGGGGATAAGGATCCAGTCCTCTTCATGACATCCTTCATGGCAACTGTAGCCAAGGCGCGATTCACTGACGAACAGAGGGATATCGGATGCTGCCAGCTGTTTGTCGATTGTCTTTCCGGCCCCGCCTTAACTTGGTTTACAAGGCTCGAGCCAAACTCGATTGACAACTTCAACCAATTGTCAACGGCCTTTCTCAAGCATTATCGGATCTTCATCGAGCGAGGTGTGACGAGTTCGGATCTCTGGGAAATGGCCCAAGAACCCAGTGAGCCCATTGGAAGTTTCTTGGGCAGGTTTAAAGAAAAATTGGCGACCGTTTCCGTCCCAGAAGATGCCGCGATCACTGCCTTTAGGAAGGGTCTTCTTCCCGAATCACCCTTGCGGAAGGACCTCAACATCCGAGAGCCTAAAGACCTCGATGACGCGCTACATCGAGCCTCCCAATTTGCACTCGTGGACGATGAGGACGCCCAATTGGA
This sequence comes from Camelina sativa, assembly GCF_000633955.1. NCBI lineage: Eukaryota > Viridiplantae > Streptophyta > Magnoliopsida > Brassicales > Brassicaceae > Camelina > Camelina sativa. The sequence goes on along the minus strand of NC_025698.1, from coordinate 25,478,670 downwards.
AGAACCGGGACGAACACCATGAGCCCCGAAAGCATCACGACCCTCAGGATCAAAAGAAGGGCGTCGTCCATGCAGAGGTAGATGGTCAAAACAAGCAACCATCCGATCTGAAGGAGTTATACTGCGAGTGCGTCCACGTGATAGCCGGCCCCTCCACGCACGAGTGCGTCCATCTAAGGAACTACCTATATGGAAAGTACCTTTCTAGCGAAACCGAAGCCGTATTTCAGCCCAAAAGCATCCGCGGAGGCAGAGGTCACCGCGGAGGATGGCAAGGTGGTCGATCTAACGGTGGTAATCATATTATTTGTTTAGTTAATCATATTATTCGTTTAGTTAACCGACAAATGCCTTCCTTTCTACCAACTTCTCCGAGCAAACAAAGATTTTCATTGGGACAAAGATTGCGAGTACGCGTTCCGGGAGCTAAAGGAGTATCTCACCAGTCACTTAGTGCTGGTTAAGCCAGAGGATGGCGAGACATTGTATCTGTACGTCTCAGGAGTCTCGATACCCCCAAGCTGGAGAAGCTGGCCCTAGCCGTGATTACTGCTGCGCGTAAACTCCGACCTTATTTCCAGTCGCACTCCGTCATCGTGTTTACCGATCAGCCACTCCGAACTATCCTCCATAGCCCTCTCTAGTCTGGACGAATGGCGAAGTGGGCGTTCGAGTTGAGCGAATATGATATCGAATACCGCTCTCGTTCGAGTTTGAAGTCGCAAGTTTTGGCCTATTTCATCACCGAGCTATCCCCTGACCTCGGGGACCCTACCCCCAAACAGGAACATTGGATGATGCTCGTCGATGGCTCATCATCTCATCAGGGATCCGGTGTAGGACTCATTCGTCGAGCAAGCATTGAAGCTCAATTTTAAAGCGTCCAATAACGAAACAGAGTACAAAGCCATTCTCGCGGGGCTCCGTTTAGCGCGAGGATTCGGGGTGACGCATTTGCAAGTTTTCTGCGATTCTCAATTAGTAGTTAGCCAGTTCAATGGTGAGTTCGACGCCAAGAACAAGCGAATGGGAGCATACCGTCAATTGGTCAGGACACTGTCTGGGGAATTTACCTCTTTTTCTCTGACAAAGGTTCTGAGGGACGAGAACGCATCAGCCGACACCCTCGCAGCCTTGGCAAATAGTTCGGATCCTGATTTACGGCGTACCATTCTAGTCGAATGCATTGAAGCATCTAGCATTGATCTAGTCAGCCTGATCTCAGTCATCAACGACGATTCGGTTCCAATGGAAGTAGACGAACCAATAGAGGGCTTGACAGACGTCACGAAGCCACCCGATGATTGGCAAATTGAGATTAAGCTGTATATCTCTGAAGGAGTCGTCCCGCCAGATCGCTGAGCAGCTCGGCGTCTAAAAGCGCGAAGCGCCAAGTACATCCTTTTGGATGGGAATTTATACCGCCGTAGTTCGTCCGGGGTATTCCTTACCTGCATCAGTCGCGAAGAAGCCGAACGAATCATGATGGAAGTACACGAAGGTGAGGGTGGTAATCACTCCGGTGGACGGGCACTTGCTTTAAAAATCAAGAAGGATGGTCATTACTGGCCAACCATGGTAGCCGACTGCAAGGCCTTTTCGACGAAATGTGAAGCCTGCCAGCGTCATGGGCCAATGCGGCATGTTCCGCCCGAACTACTGAATACCGTAACTGCCCTGTATCCTTTCATGCACTGGGCCATGGACCTCGTAGGGCCCCTGCCGGCATCGAAATCCAAGAAATTCATCCTCGTACTAACCGATTACTTTACCAAATGGGTAGAAGCGGAGTCTTTCACAAAAGTCCAGTCCCTAGACGTAACCAACTTCATATGGAAAAACATTATATGTCGTCACGGACTCCCTTACGAGATTGTCACCGATAACGGCACGCAATTCACTTCGCTCATCACCAGGCGTTTCTTGAGCAAATGGCAAATTCGTCTGAGTACCTCGACCCCTCGATGCCCTCAAGGGAACGGTCAAGCCGAGGCCAGGAATAAGTCAATGGATTAAAGAAGCGACTTGGGCGAAAGAAGGGAGCATGGACAGATCACCTTGATGGCGTACTATGGTCCTACCGCACAACCCCGCGGTGATCTACGGGACAATCCTCTTTCTCTCTGGCATATGGGATCGAGGCACTCGCCCCAGCAAAAGCAGGCGTCCCGATACTTCGCCGCACCATGATGGTCGACAATCCCGACCTTAATAACGATATGCTGACCGATCAGATCAACTTTGCCGAAGAACTGCGCGATCAAGCTCTGATCCGGATTCAACACTACCAGAATGCAGCGACTCAATATTATAACAAGATTGTTCGCCAGCGGCGTTTCAACGAGGGTGATTTAGTTTTACGTGAAGTCTTTGAAAACACCAGAACCACACTGGGAAAGATTGCATTCCACTAGGTGCTCCGACGAGAAGGACCTCAAGGCATGATGCTCGACAGAAGCCAATTTAATTGGGTACCAATGTAAGGCTCGAACCGTGGTGGGAGTAGTTCTCAACTCGTTTCTGACCACTAAGGTCATTGGGTGTGAGGTTTGGCTCCCACAATACTCAAATATCATATAGTTTGCAACTAATCATTTGTTTATACTCTTAGGTTGGTCGTACACTTATTGGAATCATGTAGATCTTTTTTAGTCTTATATTCTCAGCCAATCCTATATTCTCAAATTTGCAAATGTGCTAATGTGGATTCTTCTTTATCAAATACACATTTGTATACCATAAAGATACAATTTTCATATCCTATATATACTCTAGTATATATTAAAACAGTTGGAATAAAATTAAAGGAATGTCTTGGCAAAGCTCTGTTCTATATCAAGAGGGAGCATGGTGATAAATAACCCCTTCGCTGAAGAACACATCTACATCGATATCACCGCTGGCAAAAAGAGCTAGTGCAAAGGATTGATGGTCTACAAACTCTATCTAGTCTACTGTATTGTGTATTCTACTAAAATAAAAGGCCGAAGATGCTAGAGTGCAAAAGCACTACGCAGATAGATGCTCTACAGTTTCAACCCACCAAGAAGACAACTCTGTTATAAACATAGAAACACCAACAAGGACAGCTATAATTTTGACGTTCCCATCAAACTCATAATTAATCCGAAGAGTGTACACATTTTCAGAATAAAAAACCAATGTCTGAAAGTAGACCAAAAAAAGGACCACAACAGATTCTTTCTCTAAGTTTTGATTTCATCTCTTTAGGCCTCAGTAATGGGAAACTCGAAAACGACATCTTTACCAGTGAGTTTCTTGTAAACCGCATAGAAAGCCTCAAGCTTGTACTCTGTGTTGTTTCTTTCCTTTGGCTCCAAGAATACCTTTTTAAAACACACACAAATTCCGTATATTAAATTAACAGAACGTCAGCAGCATCCTCTTGGATAATATTGGCCTTTGGATTCTACTCACCTTCATGATTTTGGTACCGTCGAGTCTGGTCTTAGTACGTTTCCCAACAATCTCAGCAGGTAAGACAACATCATCAAGAATGCCATTATGGACTGAGGTCAAAGTACGGTTGCGTGGTCTCTTTGCAGCTGAGCCCTTCTTAGGCGGTCTCACAATCCTCCTTGTAGCAATGAGGATCACAACCTAAGCATATGGAAGAGAGACAAAGATATCACCAAAAAGCTAACCAGTTGTGCATTGACTCTAAAACCGGTAACTGAAACATAGAAAAGCTTATTTTCTCAAGTACATAACCCAAAGAGACCAATAGTCCATACTTAAGACAGCTAAAGTTCCCCCAAACATTTAATAATCAAACAAATGCAAATCGAGGAGCAAGAACAAGTAAGAAAATCACCTTCCCACTGAACTTCTTCTCAAGTTCACGAACAAGCCTAACATGGATTTTCCGGTAAGCTTTTCTCAATCTGTAAGGAACATTGATAACAATTGCCTTGCGTCCTCCGGATATATCAACTTGACTACAAAAAAAGAAAAAGAAAAGAGACTGAACTTTCAGTTGTTTTCTTATATCTAGGGTAACAACACAATCATAAACAAACTAATTATTCACTCACACTGCCGAGTTGACGTACAAATCCTTCAACTCACTTTTCAGTTCTTGGTTGGTATTCTCCAAATCAAAGAAAGCCTAAGAAAATAAACAGAGATATTAGAAACTCTACAACTTTAAAGATCTCTCTAAGTGCAACCTAAATCCAATATACAAAGGATAAAGATCAAAAACCTGAGCAACTTGCTCATCCAATTCAGAAAGCTCCACACCCTTTTCCTTGTGAATCTTATGCTGAGCCGAAAAACTGTAACCTCACAAAACATTAATCAGAGCGCTGAGAAACAGTAACATTACAGTAGACAAAAACACAATCAAGACAAATCACGGAAGCTAAAAAAAAAAAAAAAATAGAGACTTCATTGCAAAGTCCATCGTTTATGTTCTGTATTGATGTGTAGTATTTATTTTATATTGAGTCATAGTGAAGACAGAAGAAAAAAGAGAACATAAACTAAGAATTTCTTACACATCAGCATCAGCAATGTCTACTTCCGCAACACGTGGTACATTTTTCAAAAAATAAACAACGGGATGGAATTGACCATCCACACAGCTATTCAACTCATCCGGCTCCTGCAAACAAACAGAGATATTTGGATCTCCTTCTACACGCTTATATAAGAATTATACGCTTATATAAGAACTTCACTCTCATGTATTGACATGACGCGTTCAAGGCGCTTGATAGCACTAATATTCACGTCGGAAGCGCGCAACTCCCGACTTGGATTACCTAATCCAATCATTTTCGCAAGTCGGGCAAGCTGCATGAAAGAACCTTGTTAGATGTTACAAAATTAAGAGATCACAATTTCTACAAGTTAACAGAAGGAGAAGAAGATACCTTCATCTTGGACATCAAAAAGTGACTTATATCAATTATCTCTTCCGCCTTAGGAGGGACTTCATTGATTTCTGCAAAAGCTTTCTTCAATCTTTTCGGGTTGGTTTTGAAGCGGCGGGAATCAATTGCTGAAAAGCCCCCCGTTTCTACGATAATTTATAAACTTTTTTTTTTTTAATCTATAAAAACAGCACAAAATACTTTACTACGCACGCTTAGTAATTTTCAGTATTTACTAACCCAACCATCATTTATCCACCTAAACCAACTAAAAATATGGGTGATCTATATTGAAGATCTTGCTCTTCATCATCCTCCTCCGGTGTATCAGATCTTTTCTTCTTCTTCTGTTTAGATTCCCTAACAGAATCCAAGACTTCAAAGGGGAATAACTGTTGAGAGTTAAACTTGATTTTTTAATCAAGGTTAATTAAAGAGATATTTGACATTTTAGACAGTTTTCAAAACATAATTGTAAAAGTAGTACAATCACTATTTACAATTAGCAAATTCCACATTTTTACTGTTTTGTACTGTTCACAAGACTTTTCAACCATCATCAACATTTCATATTTACAACATATGCCATTGAGTTTTTTTTTTTTTAAATATGCTCTACAATCTTAAAACAAAAATGCTGGCTAATTAAAATTTGTTTTCTAAAATTTTAAAAATGTATAAAAATCTATATTTTTTCTTTATAATTTGATATGCATTTTGTTTGATAATTTTATTTGATAATGTTAAATATTTTTTACAAATTTTATACCCGATGTAATTTGTGTAATTTGTTTAATTCTTAGGTTTTCAGATATTTGTATTACAATGATTTTATACAAATTACATTTGTACACTTAATATGTGTCTATACACTTAATAAAGTGTATAGATATCTGTACACAAAATAAGGTGTACGAATACAAAAGATGTATATAATATATTTTAAAATTATTAAATAAAATTTATATCAAATTGTAAAGAAAAAATATAGATTTTTTTGTATCCAAAAAAATTTCTAAAAAAAAATATATTAACAATTATTTGAATATGTATGATTAAAGAAAAAAAACTTTATTTCTCACCCACACACACATACCCCTTTTGGTAATCTTCTCACTCAAGCCTATGTCCCACCATCTTTTCTATCTCACACATTCTCTATTACACAACACCTATTTTTCCAATTTTGAATAGTAAATATATTAGTTTGCCAATTAAGTTTCAAAAATGTACTAATATGCAAACAACCCCTTAATTAAACCCATGTTCTAGAGTAATCTCTAGAAATATCAAGATCCCCACCTCCTTAAGAAGAAAAAATATATCTAGAAGATCTAGAAAAATGTATCACCTCCTTAAACATAAAAATTTAGATATTTAATTATAATTATCTAGATAATTATATTATTATAGTCTAGATATTGTTATAGAATAAACTATATTAAGAATTAAAATATTCTAGATATTTTGTAATATGGAGGCTATAAATACCTCCTCCTACTCTCATTTGTAACCAAGATGTTGTGAAGTTGTTCCAAGTTAAAATCAAAGTAATAAAAGTTTTATTTTCTAAACTACTCTTTCAAATACTCAAAACACTTTCTCCATCACTTCTAAAAAAATTTACTTCCAACAAAGTGGTATCAGAGCTTGAAGATCCCAACTCTTGGTTATGACAACAACTCGAAAGGCTACAAGCTTTACAATCTCGATACGAGGAAGACTATTATAAGTCGAAATGTCGTGTTCGACGAACAAGGAGAATGGGAATGGAAGTCAAATGATGAAGATTATAACTTCTTTCCACACTTTGAAGAAGATGACTCGGAGCCACCAAGAGAAGAGCCTACTACACCACCAACTTCACCAACGAGTTCTCAAGGAGAAGAAAGTTCTAGCGAAAGGACTCCACGCTTTAGAAGTCTACAAGAACTTTACGAGGTAACCGAAAATCAAGACAATCTTACCTTATTTTTCTTATTTGCGGAGTGCGAGCCCTTGAACTTCCAAGAAGCTATTGAAAAAAAGACTTGGAGAAATGCCATGGATGAAGAGATAAAGGCTACACAAAAGAATGATACATGGGAGTTAGCTTCACTTCCAAATGGACACAATGCGACCAGTGTGAAGTGGGTGTACAAAGCAAAGAAAAATTCTAAAGGGGAAGTTGAAAGATACAAGGCAAGATTGGTGGCTAAATGATATAGCCAAAGACCCGAAATCGACTACGATGAAGTGTTTGCTCTTGTTGCTCGTTTTGAAACTGTTCGACTGATTATTTCATTGGCGGCTCAAAACAAGTGGAAAATACATCAAATGGATGTCAAGTCAGCCTTCTTAAATGGAGACCTTGAAGAAGAAGTTTACATTGAGCAACCTCAAGGCTACATAGTTAAAAGAGAAGAAGACAAATGATCAAGTAGCTGATATTTTCACCAAGCCTCTCAACGTGAAGACTTTATCAAGATGAGGATCTTACTTGGAGTGGCAAAATCAAGTTTAAGAGGGGGTGTTGAGAGTTAAACTTGATTTTTTAATCAAGGTTAATTAAACCCATTTTCTAGAGTAATCTCTAGAAATATCAAGATCCCCACCTCCTTAAGAAGAAAAAATATATCTAGAAGATCTAGAAAAATGTATCACCTCCTTAAACATAAAAATTTAGAAATTTAATTAAAATTATCTAGATAATTATATTATTATAGTCTAGATATTGTTATAGAATAATCTAGATTAAGAATTAAAATATTCTAGATATTTTGTAATATGGAGGCTATAAATACCTCCTCCTACTCTCATTTGTAACCAAGATGTTGTGAAGTTGTTCCAAGTTAAAATCAAAGTAATAAAAGTTTTATTTTCTAAACTACTCTCTCAAATACTCAAAACACTTTCTCCATCACTTCTAAAAAAATTTACTTCCAACAATAACTGAAAGTGCAACAGAGCTCTGAGGGTAACAGGAAGTTGTGAAATGTCTCAGAGGTCTAATATGATGATGTGGCATGACGTGCTGATGTGGAGAAAGATTGTGGAACGCGGTGACAAGGTGCGGGAGAAGGAAGGAAGGAGAGATCAAGATACACTCGAAGATATTGAGAGTATATTTGATAAGAAGAGATAAGGGAAGATATTTTCTTAGGGATAAGGAATATTTCTTTTTAGTTAGGATACACAAAGATCTAGGTTAGAGATCGTTTGTGGGGTTATAAGTAGGCGAGGGCTAGCCGCAAAAAGAGCTAGCACTCGTGGGATAAAGTTTGTGAGTTTTTGTAAACCTTCCAGCAAATACAAAAAGCCTTGAAGGTGAGTGTGTTTGTGGTATACTCTTTTAGATCTACACAGGGTGTTGTGTTAGATAGATAGGAGAGTGAGCTTTGGGTTCAAGTCTTGTAAGAAACCAGGGTTTTTATAAGATTGATTAAAAGCGTTTGCTTGGCGCGTTCCAAGTGTGATTTTTGTGTGTTTGTGTTCTCTATACCTTAACAATTGGTATCAGAGCGGACACCTGATAAAAAGTCTGATATCTTTTTCAACAGGTGAGATCTTGCGACTAGGGTATGGAGAAATCATTAGAGGTTGTTACTTTACAAGGGCCATTGAAACTGGATCCGAAATGCTTCGGTTACTGGAAAGTCTCGATCCAGCAGGTCATCTCAAGCATTGACATGGAAGCGTGGTTTGCAGTGGAGGACGGCTGGTCTCATCCAACTGAGAAGAATAAAGTGGTGAATTGGTGCAAAAACACAGAAAGAAGTGGACAGTTGAAGAAAAGGCTGAGGCCAAACACAATTCACAGGCGTTGTCGGTTATCTTCAAATCTCTGCCAAGAGATATCTTCAACCAAGTTCAAGGTTGTGTGTCAGCTAAAGAGGCGTGGGAAATTCTGGTCGTCACTTTTGAAAGAACTTGTAGAGTTAGGCGCACAAGGCTGGACAATCGTGCGTCTGACTTTGAGAATCTGCAAATGACTGAAACCGAATCTGTGGCGGATTATAGTAGCCGGTTAAGTGGTATTGCTCAAGAGTCTGTCGTTTTGGGTAAACGATACAAGGACAAGAAACTGGTCAAGAAATTCCTTAGAAGTTTACCTGACAAGTTTCAACCGCACAGGTCTGCAATTGATGTGTCTCTTGATTCTGATGAACTCAAGTACAATCAAGTTGTTGGGATGATGCAGACGTTTGAGATGCAATTAAAGAAGAAAGAGAAAATGAATGCTAAGTCATTTGCTCTTAAAGCTGCAGAGGAACAGAAACTTGTTGAATCTCAGGAAGACGAATAAAAGGTTGGTCTGTTGGTTAAGAAGTATTTTCGCAAGATGGAAAGAGGTCAGCAAAAGGGAACTACATCACTTGCAAGTGCAGATTCTGACAAGGGGTTCAGGAAGAATGATAAGTCAGAGCGCCAGTGTGCTGAGTGTGAAGGATATGGGCATTACAAGGCTGAGTGTCAAGACAACAAACGGAAGCACTCCCTGCAATGCTATGGATGCAAGGGTTTTGGTCATACCAAGACGATTGCCCCTCCCAAGGAAATAATCAGAAGTCCTACATCACTTGGAGTGAGAGTGATTCTGATGAAGAAGTTAACAAAGGTGAAATTCTGAACAACTTTGTGGCTCTGCTGGGAGTCATTGAGGAAGATGAAGGAGATGAAGTTTTGTTGTTGAAAGAAGACATTGACAAGAAGATTGAGTCGGACTCAGATGGGGAGGAGGCTGACTTGTCGATGGAAGATCTGATAGGGCTTCTTATTCAGACTATTGTGCAAAAGACTCAAGATAACAGTGAGCTGTCTGCTGAGACACTACAAGAAAACAGTTGATTTGCGACGGCAATCTGCGACGGCAAAACGCCCTCGCAAATTTGCGACGGAGTTACGAGTAGTTTGCTAGGAATGCAAGGGTACTTGCAACTTCCTCGCAAAATTTGCGATGGCAAAATCCCTCGCAAATTTGCGAGGAAGTTACTACGGTTTTGCGACTCCGCTAATGTTCCTCGCAAAACACTCGCACCTTCCTCGCAATATTGCGACGAATTATCGATGACGAATTCCGTAGCAAATTTGCGAGGGAGTTGCAAGGGACGATGATGTCGGCAGCCAAGTTTTCCCCGAGTGTAACTGTTATGTCGGCAAAACAGTAAAAGCCTCGCAAATCCCTCGCAAATTTTAAACATCCCTCGCAAATCCCTTGCAAATTTCCCTAGCAAATTCATAGAAAATATTTTTAGTAAGCCTATAAATAGCAAGTTCATGATCCATGGAAACCACAACTCAAAACACTTCCAACAAAAACATTTTTACTACCAAAAAAAAATATTGTGAGAGAAAAAAGGCTACAAAAAAAAAGGCCTAAACACTTTTAAATCTATAATAATGTTTGGAGGTGGGCAGCATGAGATATACACAATGCGACGGTANAGAGATCCGGAGACCGGTGATGTGACGAGAGAGTTTTGTGATGGGTTGCGCGCTTTCATGTACCAGGCGACAAACCAAGACTTTGCTCGTCAAAACGGTACAATATTTTGTCCATGTCCTAAGTGCTTCAACGATAAGTATTTGCAATTTAATCTAGTGAAGAAGCATCTTTATAATAGAGGATTTATGCCAAATTACTATGTATGGTTTCGTCATGGAGAGGGTTGTAGCAGTAACGTTGGAAGTAGTAGTATGAATTATGCTGTTGATCAACCTAGTAATTATGGGCATCAAGAATCTGATCAATTTGGTTTTTATGGGTATAATGAGGAAAATAGATTTCATGATATGGTTAATGATGCATTTCATGAAACTACTGCTGCATTTCCTGAGAATAATACGGAAGAACCCAACGTAGATGCACAACGTTTTTATACTATGTTAGATGCTGCAAATCAACCTATCTACGATGGATGTAGAGAAGGGCATTCTAAGTTATCATTGGCATCTAGGATGATGACAATTAAAGCTGATAATAACTTAAGTGAGAATTGCATGGATTCTTGGGCTGAACTCATTAAAGAGTATTTGCCAGCTGATAATGTATCGGCTGAGAACTACTATGAAATACAGAAGTTGGTTGCGAGTCTTGGATTACCATCTGAAATGATTGATGTGTGCGTTGACTATTGCATGATTTTCTGGAAAGTTGATGCTAAGTTGCAGGAATGTCGGTTTTGCGGGAAGCTGAGATATCAGCCTACTGAAGGAAGGACGCGAGTGCCATATAAACGTATGTGGTACTTGCCTGTTGCTGATAGATTGAAACGCATATACCAATCAAAATGGACTGCAGTGGCAATGAGATGGCATGCAGAACATTCTACTGAAAAAGGACAAATTACACACCCATCTGATGCAAAGGCGTGGAAACATTTTCAATCGGTATATCCTGACTTTGCTCAAGAGTGTAGGAATGTTTATCTTGGGTTGTGTACAGATGGTTTAGTCCATTTGGTATGTCAGGGAGGAAATATTCTTTATGGCCGGTTATATTGACGCCATACAATCTTCCTCCAGATATGTGTATGCAAAGCAAATTTCTGTTCTTGTGTATTTTGGTACCAGGTCCAAAGCATCCGAAGTGAGCTCTAGATATCTTCTTGCAACCTCTTATTCATGAGCTGAAGCAGTTGTGGTATGAAGGTGTTCAGACATTCGATGCGTCACGAAAACAGAATTTCAATATGCGGGCAGTGCTAATGTGGACGATTAGTGACTTCCCTGCGTACGGAATGTTATCTGGGTGGACAACACATGGAAGATGATCATGTCCTTATTGTATGGATCGTACCGAGGCGTTTCAGTTAAAGTATGGGCGAAAACCTTGCTGGTTTGATTGTCATCGTCGATTTCTTTTGTTGCATCATCCATACCGGAAGAACAAGAAGTTGTTTAGAAAGAATAAAATTGTGCGTGTTCCTCCACCCACTTATGTCTCTGGAAATGATTTGTTTGAGCAGATTGATTACTATGGCGCTCAAGAAACATGTAAACATGGGGGTAACTATCACACACCAGCAAACATGCCAGATGGATATGGAAGCGCTCACAATTGGCACAAGCAGAGTATTTTTTGGGAGCTTTCATATTGGAAAGATCTTCTATTGCGGCACAACCTTGACGTGATGCACATCGAGAAAAACTTTTTCGATAATTTCATCGTTACGCTTCTGAATGTGCAGGGTAAAACAAAAGATAGCAGGAGATCTAGTTTGGATTTGGCGGAAATATGCGCAAGGATCGAGTTACATCTTACTAGAGATGGGAAATTACCAATACCCCAATTTCAATTGTCAAATGAGGCTAAGAAGGTGTTGTTCGAGTGGGTTAAATCTGAAGTGAAGTTTCCAAATGGATTTATTTCAAAATTTTCAAGATGTGTAGAGCAAGGCCAAAAATTCTCAGGTATGAAGAGCCATGATTGTCATGTCTTCACGCAATGGCTACTACCATTTGTATTTCTTGAGCTCTTGCCAACACACGTTCATGAAGCTATTGCAGGTATATATAAGTATATAATGATATATATATATATATATATTGATATATATACTTATTTAATTAATTCACCCATGAATTTATTATACATTGGTTTGTAGGTATCAGAGTTTTTTTTTGGGACTTATGCACTAGAACATTGACCGGTGAAGTCATAGAACAGTTACGAGATAATATTCCAGTGTTAATTTGTAACTTGGAGAAAATCTTTCCCCCTGCTTTTTTGACGTGATGGAACATCTTCCAATACATCAACCACATGAAGCTGATCTTGGTGGGCCAGTTCAATTTTGCTGGATGTATCCTTTTGAGCGGTTTATGAAAGCTCTTAAAGGAAAGGCCAAAAATCTTGTCAGAGTTGAGGGGTCGATAGTCGTCGGGAGTTTAACCGAGGAAACGTCTCACTTCACATCATACTACTTTAGCCCGACCGTGAGAACCAAGAAAACACGTATTCGATGATATGATGATGGAGGCGTTGCACCTACATATAATGTTCCTGATGTTCCAGATGTATTTGCTCAGATAGGAGGACTTGCTGGAAAGTTAAAAGAAGTTTGGTGGGAAGATCATAGCTATTGTCGAGCATCTCATAATTACATCTTGAGGAATCTAGATTATGTTCAACCTTTTGAAAGGTACTCTTTTTAAAAAACTAAAATTAATTTTATTTTCTAACATAACGAACTAACAAATCGATCTCTATTTTTTTAGACTTTTTGAAATGCAGATTCGGAAGCATATCCTAATTTAGAAGAATCTGAATATGTGGCCTACAAAGAGCGGGATTTCGCTATCTTATTTGTTTAAAATTTAAATAAGGTTATAGTCTAAATATCTTATTTGTTTATATATAGGTTCAAAATGGATGTGGAAATAAACCCTTGCCTCTTTGGTTGCATGAGCTCGTTCAAGAACCAAGAGCGAAGATCACTACTGCTCCAATGTACTTTACTCGCGTTTATACTTTTCATACGTACGCACACGGAAGTCGCAAACCTTCAGCAAATTATGGAATCTATGTACAACCTGGTGATAGAGGTTTCTATGGGGTTTTGGAACAAATATTAGAAGTTGATTATCCCAGCCTTCTGAATCTGAGATACGTACTTTTCAAGTTTAACTGGTACGATCCATCGGCCCGAGGCATGCGAGTAAATAATTGGGGAGTTGTCGATGTGAATGCGAACAGATCATACCCCAAATTTGATCCTTTCATCCTAGCATCACAAGCACAACAAGTGAGCTTTCTGCCCTATCCTCGTTTAAGGCCAAGACGTGAAATGTGGTTATCAGTCATTAAAGTTAGTCCTCGAGGCCGTATAATAGGGTTAGTTGATGATCAAGTCGTGTTGCAACAAGATAGAGTCGGTGAAATTTCCATTCCAAACATGTCAATAGAAGATGTTATCCACATTGATCCACAAAACAGGCGAGTTGAAGATGTTGATGATGTTTCTGAAGAAGAGGGTGAATTAGACGAATTCGAAGAGTCCGATGATGGAGAGGATTCTAATGATGATAATGTAAAATCTAGTAGTTCAGAAAATGAATCTGATTGACCAATTGTAGTTTTTGTTGTTGTTTTTTTAAAGAATATATTTAGAAATTTGCGAGGGATTTACGTTGGAATTGCGAGGGAAATATTTCCTTCCCTCGCAATATCGTCGTTATTAACTAGCAAAACCCTATACCCTAAACGTCGTTTGCGAGGGTTTCCTAACATGTCCTTGCAGGTCCCTCACAAATTGCGATGGATGTGCGATGTACACTCGCTAATCCCTCGCTACTGCCTTACGGTTCCCTCGCAAATGTAGATATTCATTTTAATAAACATGTTAATATGGTTAGTAAATGATCATAAACATTTTCAAACTAAAGGAGAGCATCACTAACCAAAAATCAAGAGACAAACAACTTTTGATTGGTTATTCATAAATGTTGTTTAGGGTATAGGGTTGATAAAGGTTGTTTAGGGTATAGGGTTGATAAATGTTGTTTAGGGTATAGTTAGGGTTTATAAGATATATATGTTTAGAGATTTCTTTTGAGATTTTGAATGAGGAGATGTGATGAGTATTACTTACCTTTTCTCTTTGCATGTTCTTGAGTTTATGAAAATTTTCATCCATGGTTTATGAATTTGGTTTAAAATAGTATATAGATTTGCGAGGGACTTGAGAGGGACTTGTTACATTTTCTTGCACTTCCCTCGCAATTTGCGATGGATTAGCAAGGCATCCCTCGCAAATGCCTCGCAATAATATTCCATAATATTATATCCAAAACAATAAATATTAGGCCAAATAAAAAGTACTAATGTAAAGTAAATATTAATAATATGATTCTTCCATTTTATCTATAGTTTTTTGTTGGTTTTTCCAATTATATACATATTTATTGTTTTATTTAGTGTTTTGTATTGCGACGTATTTGCGAGGAATACTAGCAAAGCCGTCGCAATATTTAGGGTTTCGTATTGCGACGTATTTGCGGGGAAACGTCGCAAAACCGTCGCAATGTTTGCTACGGAATTGCGAGACTTCAAAAAGTATATATATATACCGCAGCCCTAGTTTGAGCTTGCTCAAACCACGCCGCATCCAAAACCCTAAAATCTCTCTTCTTCTTCCTTCTTCTCCGTTTAACCTCTCGCCGTTGTCCGGTTAAATCTTCTTCTTTCCCTAAGTTCTTCCTTCGATCTTCTGCTTCGATTCTCCTTCTCCTTCATCTCCGGTTCATCGTCGATCTATTCTATCGGATCTACAAAGGTAAATCTGACAGTCCTCTTTCAATAGTTTCATCTTCAATCGATTTGTGTTGTTTTATTCGATTTATGGTTTGTGTTGTTAGACGACAANAAAAAAAAAAAAAAAAAAAAAAAAAAAAAGAAAAAATCGAACTGTCGTCCTAAGTTTTTTCAATCGATCTTTCATCCGTTTTCCGATTTAAAACCCTAAGTTTTTCGATTTAGAACCCTAAGTTTTCCGATTTAGAACCCTAAGTTTTCACATACTTCTTTTTTTCTTGTAGATGTTTTCTGGAAACGACTACACACGATTCCTCTCGCAGACTAATGCTCCAAGTCCAGGCAGTGGTGGTTCTCGGGGGTCGTCATCGGGGGTTCAAGATTCTCGACATGCAACCTCACAGCATAGGCCTCGGGCACCTGTTTCATCTCCACCCATTAATGCGCCTCCAACCGCTGCTGCATCTCAATCGATTGATCCCGTTGCGGCCACACCTACATCTCCAGCCACTCCTACATCTATTGCCACATCTTTGCCGCAACGTTTAAACAATATGACGTTGGAGGAGTTACTCGAGAGTCCTGGCCGTCAAAATCTAACACGATTAGATCCAAACCGCCCCCCTGGAACTCTCTGGTAAGAGAATGATTTAACTGATTTTTATTTTAAATTTGCTTTTTTAATTCTAGGATCAATTTTACACTTATTAAATCAAAACAATTATGTTATCCCTAGGTTTTGTGATGATGGGAAGGTTGCAGCCACTGTCCGCAGCATCTTTGAAAGAGATTTCAAAGAGCCTCATGCCAATTGGACACAGACGCTACAACTGGTCGTAGATCGTTGGTATGAAACTTTTGCGGTAAGTAATAGTTTAATTTAGTTTTGAGCCTTATACATATGTAGTTTAGTTTAATCGATGGTATGAAACTTATGTAGCAATACTAATATATTTTGTTTTCTTTTTTACAAGCAAACATATAACTAGGACCGTTCTATAAACGGTAGAGTTAGACATAAGTTTGAGAAGAAGTTGAAGGAGCGGATGTGTGATCAAGTGAGCCGGTGGAAGGGAAAGTGGAGGGATAATGGTGATGATGCAAGGCCGCGATGGATTGATCCTGAAGTATGGGCTGGACTAGTTAAGTATTGGCAAGATCCCAAATCAGAAGTAAAGAGTATCAACAGTCGTAATGCTCGATATCATGATCCTAATGGCACTGGCATACATAAACACCGCTCAGGCCAGACCTCTTTTAAAGCTCGTGCCAGAAAACTTGTAAGTTTCTAGATTCTTCTTGTTACTTCTATAATATTGTCTTTTCTTACTAATAACCTTTGTCTTTTGTTTTACTTTGTGTTAGTCTGAGCTGACTGGTGAAAGCACTCCGGATTATATACGTGTCCTAGAAGACACTCACAAAAAACCCGATGGGAGTTTTGTAGATGGAAAGTCAGAGTCCATCTTCAATGAAGTGTCATCAAAGATACATGAGGTTCAGTCTCAGCTCTGTTCAGGGGATAACACGGAGAGTTCGGCTTCTGGTGGGTTGTGTGTTCATACCAGGAAAAAAATTTATGTCGAGGTAAACTTCTTGTGTGGTTTTTGAAATCTCTTAAGTTTGTCTTGTATGAGTTTGTGTTAGTTCGTGTTGTTGTTTTTAGTTTGTCATATGATATGCTAAGATTGGTCTGATTGTAATGTGCATTTGTAGGATATGCTACATTTGTGTTGTTGTGTCTGTTCTAGGATCTGAATCTTGTATGTTGCTTGTTGGTTCTTACTTTCATATGACTATGAAAGTAATTGTTTGATTGTATTGCTTGTAGGTTGCTCCGAAGAAGTAAAATAGACTTTATGGAGTTGGTTCTTTGCAAAATGAAGCATCTTCAGCCCATTTTGGACCATCACTTCCGCCTACTGAGGATCCGGTTGTTCTTGCTCAGAAGCTTGTTGTCGCTGAAGCTACTCTCGCAACTAAAGCCACTACTCTCCAAACTCAAGCCACTCAACTTCAAGACAATGCACAAAAGATGCATAGCTATGATGCATACTTTGACTATCTTGCCGGGAAGGATCCTGAGTTTGCTGCTAAGTTTGGAAGCAGGATTGAACATGGCTGCAATCCAACCATATATGAGACAGGACACGACACCGGCACTGGCACTGGCACTGGCAATGGCAATGGCACAGACACAGGAACCGGAACCGGGGTTCCCTCTCTATCACCAACTTTTTAAGATAATTTGATATTAAGTTTTAAGGTTTCTTTTGTTTTTTGGACATGGTTTATATGACAATTTTTGTTTCTTAATTTTTTTGTCTAGAAACAGAAATTGTCACGGTTAATATATATTTGAATTTTATTTTATATTTTGATTATATTTTCTATTTCTTATAAATTATTGTCAAAATATAAATGTATAAATTTCAAAATCAAAAAAATAAATATCAAAATGAAAAAAAAAAGTCAAAAATCCGTAGCAAATTTATGCTACGAATTTGCGAGGATTGAAAAATTGCTACGGATTTGCGACATAACTCATTTCTGGGTTTATAATATTATTAATATTTTGCGATGGAAATAATGTCGCAAAAACCTAGCAAATCTGCGAGGGATTTACTTCGACAGATTTTGCAAGACAGTTGTGAGGAATATTGTTCATCGCAATTTGCGTGTGTTTTGCGACGGACTTACATTCGTCGTAAATTTTGCGAGGGAAGTGCTACGTGTAATAATTTGCGAGACGCGATTAACGAGGAATTAACGATCCTCGCAAATCCGTCACTTATACCATTTTGCGACGGATGAGCGACATATCTTGCCATCGCAAAAGGCTTGTTTTCTTGTAGTGAGAGAGATACACTTCAGATGAACATTGCAATGCTGGCTAAGGAACTGAGTGAAGAAAAAGCCAAGTCACTACGTCTTGAGAAGCAATTGGAAAAACAACTGAAGAACATCAGGATGCTGAGTAAAGGAACTAAAGATTTGGACATCTTGCTCAGTACTGGACAATCAAGCACTGCAAAGTGGGGTCTGGGGTATCAGGGAATCAGCTCTGACAAGTCCACACAGTTTGTTAAGGGGCAAAACTCTAAGCCAAAACTCAAAGCACAACCTGCATCAAACGGACAACTTAATCAGGTCCCTAAGGTAAACCTGCATCCCAGGCGGATTGTTATGCAGCGTGAGGTGCCAGGGAGACAGTTGTATGGTCTACAGAGCTTTCATCAGTCTACTCAGCGACCTGTTGGTCTCAGCAGAAGAAGAGGATGCTGGTATTGTGGTCATCTAAATCACTACAAGGCCCAATGCTTCAAGTTTCAGAATCGTGTGACAAATTTAGTGTAGAATGGTAGCTTCTACCCAGCTGCTAGAAGAGTTAGTCAAGGGTATGTCAGGAAAGATGATCTCTACTTTCATGTGGCATACACAGCAGATAGAACTGAGGTTGATCAAGCCAAGTGGTATTTTGACAGCGGATGCTCCAGACATATGACAGGTGCTCTCGACAATTTGTCTCATGTAGAAGATGTTGCTGGTGGAAGAGTCACGTTTGGAGATGGAGGAAAGGGCAAAATCCGAGGGAAGGGTGCAACTAGTGGTGACACTCAACCCCAACTAAAGGATGTGTTCCTGGTAGATGGATTGAAGGCCAATCTGATCAGTGTTAGTCAATTGTGTGATGAAGGGTTAGATGTTACTTTCACCGAGAAGGATTGCAAAGCCATTGATCAACAAGGGTTTGTCAAACTCAGTGGTAGACGATCTGGGAATAATTACTATATGTGGAAATCAGAAATGCCACTGCTGAGTTAGACACAGAGCTGTGGCATCAGAAACTTGGTCATTTGAATGTTCGCACAATGTTGAAATTGGCAAACCAAGAAGTTGTACGCGGACTGCCAAAGCTGAAGGGTGACCCACACTTTGTTTGTGGTCCATGCAACAATGGAAAGCAGATCAAAGCATCTCATGGGTCGATGACAGATATTCACACAAGTCATGCTTTACAGTTGGTTCACATGGATCTGATGGGGCCTATACAAGTTCAGAGTATCTCTGGTCGACGATTCATCTTTGTGATGGTGGATGATTACACTCGCTACACCTGGGTAAGGTTTCTTTGTGATAAATCTGATACTCTTGAGTGTTTTCGTATTCTTGCCTTGCAGATTAAAAGTAAGAAGTGCTCAATTGAAACCATTCGAAGCAATCATGGTGGTGAGTTTCAAACGACAAATTTAAGCAATTATGTGGACATCAAGGCATTACTCACCAGTACTCTGCACCAAGAACACTGGAACAGAATGGTGTTGTCGAACGTAAGAACAGAACTCTGCAAGAGATGGCACGAGCTATGCTACATGGAAATCAGGTGCCTCATCGGTTCTGGGATGAAGCTGTGAACACAGCATGTTACATCATCAATCGTGTGCATGTTCGCCCAGGGACCAGTAAGACTCCCTATAAGCTTTGGAAAGGGAAGTCTCCAACTGTGCACTATTTCCATATGTTTGGATGCATGTGTTATATTCTGAATGATAAGGATCAGTTGGGTAAGTTTGACTCTAAAAGTGATGAAGGTATTTTTCTAGGTTATTCTGGACATAGCACTGTCTTTCGTGTCTACAACAAACGTCTGAGATCTGTTCAGGAGACTGTCAATGTAGTGTTTGACGACACCTCATTCCTATGAGTGGCATTGGTGCCTATTGTCTCCGACACGGACCTGATAACTAATGTTGAGAAGTCTGTGCCAGAAGCCGCCAGTCATGTTGTCTCTGACAGGCCTGTATCACCATCTGGTTCAGATCTTGTGCCTTCTCATGTTCATAGGAATCACTCCTCTACTGATGTTATAGGTGCGATTCAGGGGGGTAGAGTTACTGGAGGGAAGCAGATTGATTTTACTCAGCCGCTGGGAAGAAACATAAGGCTGTCATTCCGGAGTCTGTCTCTCAGGATTCTGATGTACTGCAATTTGCATGTTTTGTTTCTTCTATTGAGCCCAAGAATCACAAGGAGGTGCTTCGTGATGAGTTCTGGGTTGCTGCTATGCAAGATGAGTTGAAACAATTTGAACGAAGTGATGTTTGGGAGCTCACTCATCGTCCTGCTGATGTCAACGTCGTAGGAACAAAGTGGATATTCAATAATAAGAGTGATGCTAGTGGCTGCATTGTAAGGAACAAAGCAAGGTTGGTAGCTCAAGGTTATTCTCAAATTGAGGGAATTGATTTTGATGAAACCTTTGCTCCGGTGGCAAGATTGGAGTCAATCATGTTTATGTTTGGTATGGCATGTGCTCTTAAGTTCATTTTGCATCAGATGGATGTTAAAAGTGCCTTTCTAAATGGAATACTGCAAGAGGAAGTTTACGTTGAGAAACCAAAGGGCTTTGAGAACTCGCAGCATCCTGAGCATGTTTATCGACTGAAGAAAGTCTTGTATGGTCTAAAGCAGGCACCACGAGCATGGTATGAGAGATTGACTACATTTCTGATGGATCAAGGATACAGTCGAGGGAGTGTTGACAAAACGTTGTTTGTTCTCAACAGCAACAATGATCTAATATTCGTACAGATCTATGTGGATGACATTGTTTTTAGTTCCACCTGTCAGCCTCTCGTAAAACAGCTTGTGGAAAGCATGTCTCAGGAGTTTGAGAGAAGTATGGTGGGAGAGCTAAGGTACTTTTTGGGATTGCAAGTTGAACAATCTGCTGATGGGATCTTTGTATCTCAAAGTACTTATGCTAAGGAGCTTGTACAACATTTTGGCTTGGATAAGAGCAAAGAAGCAAAGATTCCAATGGGCGCAAACGACAAACTCTCTAAGGACAAAGAAGGGGAGGATGTAGATGAGAGACTATACAGAGGAATGATTGGAAGTCTATTGTATTTGACTGCTAGTCGGCCAGACATATGTCTGTCAGTAGGGATCTGTGCACGATATCAAGCCAAACCCAAGATGTCGCATTTACTGGCTGTAAAGAAGATCATCAAGTACATCAAAGGGACATTGGACTTTGGTATCTACTATACCAAGGATACCAACACCTGTCTGAGTGGATATTGAGATGCTGATTGGGCAAGATCTGTGGATGACCGTCGCAGCACAAGTGGAGGATGCTTTTTCATGGGCAACAACCTAATATCATGGCACAGCAAGAAACAAAACAGTGTCTCTCTATCAACTGATGAGGCTGAGTACATTGCCTTAGGAAGCTGTTGCACTCAACTCCTTTGGATGCAGCAAATAGCATCTGACTATGGTATGGATTATGATACTTTGTTAATTCATTGTGATAATTTGAGTGTAATAAACATCTCTAAGAATCATGTGCAGCATTCTAGAACTAAGCACATAGATATTAGACACCACTTTGTTCGTGAACTAGTTGAGGCGAAACTGATTGAGATTGACCATGTGAGCACTGATTTTCAGCTGGCTGATTTGTTTACCAAGCCTTTGGACTTTAACAGATTCATTAATCTGAGAAAGTCTATTGGTGTCTGTGAATTCTAATCTCTTCCTCTGAGTTGTGTTGATCTAAGCCAGGAACTTGCATTAGGACAGATCATGGAAATCCTAGAATATATAGAAGATCAACACTCTAAAAAGGTTGTGGGAAATAGCTACCTTTCATGCCGGTCTGTCCATCCTGTTAAACGTTGCCATGATTTAAGGAGGTTAAAGAGCTGTGAAAAGACATGCACATTTATTCTCAGGATCAATAACCTGTTGAATGACAAGCCTAGAATCAGTGACTGACAAAATCAAGTGATGTCACTGAAGCTCAAGGTGTTGAA
>NC_025698.1:25447724-25456403 GCF_000633955.1 Camelina sativa | reverse complement strand
AAAAAAAAAAGTTGTGCTCTTCAAAGAGATGATCTCCAGCTGCCTTAACATGTTAGGATGGACTGAAGACTAAAGGCATGCCAGTGTGAAAGACTATCCACATGCAACAGTTCACTGATCTTCGACAATTCAAGAGGTTGTGATAGTTCCTAATGATGGTTCTGAACAAGTGGTTGACACGACAAAGGTATGATTAATGTTCTGATTTTTTTTTTTGTTTATAAAAACAAATTGAAAAAAAAAATTAATAAAAAAAGGGATTTACTCATGTGTGTTTAATTCTCGATCTGGGTCCCTTAGGTTCATCATTAGTGGATGTGCTTATCTGTGTTTTTGGTTCATGAATGTGTTAAAATTTCGTGAAAAGGATGAATGCAGTTTATTCATGTATTGTCATTAATTGTGATTGAATGAATTGATAGATGAATGTAGTCGAAAAAGGAAATAGATATGGTGTACACTGATGTTTAATTGAGTGATTTCAGGGTTGTTGTTTAATTTTTGGGCCGAGATCGTTCAGCCCATTGAGACTTACGGGTGTGTATAAAAAGGAGCAGCTAGGGTTTTGGTTCCTTTCTCATCACCTCTGCGATTTCAATCCTGTGTCGATTAAACTCCTATTTTCTTTTTCTCTCTTGACGATCGATCCTCTGATCATCATGAAGTCCATCTTTAGTGGTTTCCACTATGATTCCAGTTCCGATGAAGAGCTCCACACTCCACCGTCTTCATTGCCTCCACCAACTCCTCATGCTCCGATCGATCCCTGGACAGCAATGGTGATCTATCAGCCCCGTGACGAGTCCACCTCAGTAATTCCTGCTCCGGTGGATCCAGTTCCTTTGCCTTCCTACTTCGAGGGGAACCACGAGACGTGTGACTCTTCCTCTTCTCCGCCTAGAGAAGTGTCGCCTCGGTATCCAGTGGTAGATCTTACCGGTGATGTTCCTGTTCCTGCTCTGTCGAATCAAGGAATCTCGTCCCGTCTACGCAAGCGACAATCGACTACTGATGTTAATAGTCGTGACTCCAAGCATCCCTCTCTCGGCAAGGACAAAGGTGTTTCCACTTCTCGGAGTACTCCTTCAAAGGAGTTTGACTCCAAGCGGTTCTCGTCCTCCGAAGCTGCTCGAAGGTATGGGTTCTTTGCCTCTCGAACACTTGCCCCAGAAGTCTGCTACTCTCTTGATGTCCATGATAAGGCTAGGGAGTTCATTGATAGAGCTGGTCTGCTTTTTCTGCGTCGTCAGCAACCAGACACGAAGAAGACAAAGGGTAGAAAGACTGTTTCACAGCCTGCTAAGTCAGTTCTTCGCAGTGGTACGTCTGTAGAGCGCAAAGCCATCCGGTTGGCCATCCAAATTCTGCAAGATGCCTTGGACGCTGGTAAGTAATCACTTTTCAGTTTGTACTGTTTGCTTTATTTGTTCCTTGGTATTTTTGACTAATCTGTGCCAAACAAGCAGGGGGAGATGAGTCTGATTCAGATGCTTGAGGGGAAGTTTTAGCCGTGGGGGAGCTGTTTTAGCTGTTTTTGATTAAGTTTTTAAATTTGTATTGTTTCCCCCTTGCAGTTTTTATCTTTCAGACTTGTTGGTTAATTTTAAGACTTGTTTTGGACACGTTCGATTATTTGTTTGGTCTTAATGCTTCTGTGTTGACATATTTACCCATCTGTTGCTTTTAAGAAATGCGATGCACTGTTGGTGCAGTTGTATTTGCTTGTGGTTGTTGTGGGTTGTTTGTTTTCTTTGACATGCTAAATACATTGGATGCTTGTTTGACAATTTCAGTCAAAAAGGGGGAGATTGAAAGTGCAACAGAGCTCTGAGGGTAACAGGAAGTTGTGAAATGTCTCAGAGGTCTGATATGATGATGTGGCATGACGTGCTGATGTGGAGAAAGATTGTGGAACGCGGTGACAAGGTGCGGGAGAAGGAAGGAAGGAGAGATCAAGATATACTCAAAGATATTGAGAGTATATTTGATAAGAAGAGATAAGGGAAGATATTTTCTTAGGGATAAGGAATATTTCCTTTTAGTTAGGATACACAAAGATCTAGGTAAGAGATCGTCTGTGGGGTTATAAGTAGGCGAGGGCTAGCCGCAAAAAGAGCTAGCACTCGTGCGATAAAGTTTGTGAGTTTTTGTAAACCTTCAAGCAAATACATAAAGCCTTGAAGGTGAGTGTGTGTGTGGTATACTCTTTTAGATCTACACAGGGTGTTGTGTTAGATAGATAGGAGAGTGAGATTTGGGTTCAAGTCTTGTAAGAAACGAGGGTTTTTATAAGATTGATTAAAAGCGTTTGCTTGGCACGTTCCAAGTGTGATTTTTGTGTGTTTGTGTTCTCTATACCTTAACAATAACATCTTGCTGCCGTGAGTCTCGGCAGTAGCGGACCACGAGATGCTGAGTCTCTGTTTTGTACGAAGCCAAGCCAATGTTAGAGATTTGAAATGTCGAGTTGTCTCTACTCCCTCTTTCGTGGTGTCCCTTTTGGTTAGCTGAAGAAGCTTTTTTTACCAACCCTGATGGGTAAAGGTTCATTACTTGAGACACACGAGCTCACGTCGCTTTGGTGGTTGGAGCTCGGCTTAATTAATTGGCTTCTTATTAACAAGTTTGAACTGGATTTTATTAGTTGATGCATCATTTATCAATGTTTGTTTTCTGTTACGTGATTTTAAACTTCACTTGATGTGTAGTTTAGTCTATCTTTATTAGAAAAGGGATCAAACACAAACAAGTTGTTGTTGTTTGATAATAAGATTGAAACAGTAATATAAATCCCAAAAGGAGGAAAGAAGATCTTTGACTCAGTCAAGTATTTGGACACACACAAAAACAGACAACTAGTACTGGTTTCATCATAGAGCGAGGAGGATACGGGGAAAGTAGCTAGTAACTCCCTAGTTGCAGCAACCACATTCCAGCTGCTCATTTGCAATGGTGAAAAACTTCAGAACTTGTTGCACAATGAATGGCATGAAAGCTTGTAATGGAAACAAACAGCTCAATCTGCAGCATTGGTAGCCGCCACTTTTTCCTCCCTACATGTAAGGAACTTGTCATTCATCACAAAAGATAAGCGAGAAAGTAAAATCCTATCTTCTAATCTTCATCAAATACCGAAATCACATGCTAATACAAACGTGACATTAGCTTCTTCTTTTTTTTTTTAACCAGGTCGTGACATTAGCTTAAAAAAAAAAAAGCCTAGTAAAATTCTGATTTGTTCTAGCGAATTGCTTCAAACCGAGCATATAAACAAAGAAGTTCTAATTACCGATTAGTAAATTCTCTCAAAAGAGAAACAACGGGATGGAAGTGACCATCCTTATAGTTTTTCAACTCATCATCCTCCTCCTGCAAACAAACAGAGATTTTTGGAACTCTTTCCTTCCTATATATACGCTTATAGAAGAAGTTATATAAGTAATGTGCTTAGATAAGAACTCACATATATTGACGTGGCCTCNACATGTTAGGATGGACTGAAGACTAAAGGCATGCCAGTGTGAAAGACTATCCACATGCAACAGTTCACTGATCTTCGACAATTCAAGAGGTTGTGATAGTTCCTAATGATGGTTCTGAACAAGTGGTTGACACGACAAAGGTATGATTAATGTTCTGATTTTTTTTTTTGTTTATAAAAACAAATTGAAAAAAAAAATTAATAAAAAAAGGGATTTACTCATGTGTGTTTAATTCTCGATCTGGGTCCCTTAGGTTCATCATTAGTGGATGTGCTTATCTGTGTTTTTGGTTCATGAATGTGTTAAAATTTCGTGAAAAGGATGAATGCAGTTTATTCATGTATTGTCATTAATTGTGATTGAATGAATTGATAGATGAATGTAGTCGAAAAAGGAAATAGATATGGTGTACACTGATGTTTAATTGAGTGATTTCAGGGTTGTTGTTTAATTTTTGGGCCGAGATCGTTCAGCCCATTGAGACTTACGGGTGTGTATAAAAAGGAGCAGCTAGGGTTTTGGTTCCTTTCTCATCACCTCTGCGATTTCAATCCTGTGTCGATTAAACTCCTATTTTCTTTTTCTCTCTTGACGATCGATCCTCTGATCATCATGAAGTCCATCTTTAGTGGTTTCCACTATGATTCCAGTTCCGATGAAGAGCTCCACACTCCACCGTCTTCATTGCCTCCACCAACTCCTCATGCTCCGATCGATCCCTGGACAGCAATGGTGATCTATCAGCCCCGTGACGAGTCCACCTCAGTAATTCCTGCTCCGGTGGATCCAGTTCCTTTGCCTTCCTACTTCGAGGGGAACCACGAGACGTGTGACTCTTCCTCTTCTCCGCCTAGAGAAGTGTCGCCTCGGTATCCAGTGGTAGATCTTACCGGTGATGTTCCTGTTCCTGCTCTGTCGAATCAAGGAATCTCGTCCCGTCTACGCAAGCGACAATCGACTACTGATGTTAATAGTCGTGACTCCAAGCATCCCTCTCTCGGCAAGGACAAAGGTGTTTCCACTTCTCGGAGTACTCCTTCAAAGGAGTTTGACTCCAAGCGGTTCTCGTCCTCCGAAGCTGCTCGAAGGTATGGGTTCTTTGCCTCTCGAACACTTGCCCCAGAAGTCTGCTACTCTCTTGATGTCCATGATAAGGCTAGGGAGTTCATTGATAGAGCTGGTCTGCTTTTTCTGCGTCGTCAGCAACCAGACACGAAGAAGACAAAGGGTAGAAAGACTGTTTCACAGCCTGCTAAGTCAGTTCTTCGCAGTGGTACGTCTGTAGAGCGCAAAGCCATCCGGTTGGCCATCCAAATTCTGCAAGATGCCTTGGACGCTGGTAAGTAATCACTTTTCAGTTTGTACTGTTTGCTTTATTTGTTCCTTGGTATTTTTGACTAATCTGTGCCAAACAAGCAGGGGGAGATGAGTCTGATTCAGATGCTTGAGGGGAAGTTTTAGCCGTGGGGGAGCTGTTTTAGCTGTTTTTGATTAAGTTTTTAAATTTGTATTGTTTCCCCCTTGCAGTTTTTATCTTTCAGACTTGTTGGTTAATTTTAAGACTTGTTTTGGACACGTTCGATTATTTGTTTGGTCTTAATGCTTCTGTGTTGACATATTTACCCATCTGTTGCTTTTAAGAAATGCGATGCACTGTTGGTGCAGTTGTATTTGCTTGTGGTTGTTGTGGGTTGTTTGTTTTCTTTGACATGCTAAATACATTGGATGCTTGTTTGACAATTTCAGTCAAAAAGGGGGAGATTGAAAGTGCAACAGAGCTCTGAGGGTAACAGGAAGTTGTGAAATGTCTCAGAGGTCTGATATGATGATGTGGCATGACGTGCTGATGTGGAGAAAGATTGTGGAACGCGGTGACAAGGTGCGGGAGAAGGAAGGAAGGAGAGATCAAGATATACTCAAAGATATTGAGAGTATATTTGATAAGAAGAGATAAGGGAAGATATTTTCTTAGGGATAAGGAATATTTCCTTTTAGTTAGGATACACAAAGATCTAGGTAAGAGATCGTCTGTGGGGTTATAAGTAGGCGAGGGCTAGCCGCAAAAAGAGCTAGCACTCGTGCGATAAAGTTTGTGAGTTTTTGTAAACCTTCAAGCAAATACATAAAGCCTTGAAGGTGAGTGTGTGTGTGGTATACTCTTTTAGATCTACACAGGGTGTTGTGTTAGATAGATAGGAGAGTGAGATTTGGGTTCAAGTCTTGTAAGAAACGAGGGTTTTTATAAGATTGATTAAAAGCGTTTGCTTGGCACGTTCCAAGTGTGATTTTTGTGTGTTTGTGTTCTCTATACCTTAACAATAACATCTTGCTGCCGTGAGTCTCGGCAGTAGCGGACCACGAGATGCTGAGTCTCTGTTTTGTACGAAGCCAAGCCAATGTTAGAGATTTGAAATGTCGAGTTGTCTCTACTCCCTCTTTCGTGGTGTCCCTTTTGGTTAGCTGAAGAAGCTTTTTTTACCAACCCTGATGGGTAAAGGTTCATTACTTGAGACACACGAGCTCACGTCGCTTTGGTGGTTGGAGCTCGGCTTAATTAATTGGCTTCTTATTAACAAGTTTGAACTGGATTTTATTAGTTGATGCATCATTTATCAATGTTTGTTTTCTGTTACGTGATTTTAAACTTCACTTGATGTGTAGTTTAGTCTATCTTTATTAGAAAAGGGATCAAACACAAACAAGTTGTTGTTGTTTGATAATAAGATTGAAACAGTAATATAAATCCCAAAAGGAGGAAAGAAGATCTTTGACTCAGTCAAGTATTTGGACACACACAAAAACAGACAACTAGTACTGGTTTCATCATAGAGCGAGGAGGATACGGGGAAAGTAGCTAGTAACTCCCTAGTTGCAGCAACCACATTCCAGCTGCTCATTTGCAATGGTGAAAAACTTCAGAACTTGTTGCACAATGAATGGCATGAAAGCTTGTAATGGAAACAAACAGCTCAATCTGCAGCATTGGTAGCCGCCACTTTTTCCTCCCTACATGTAAGGAACTTGTCATTCATCACAAAAGATAAGCGAGAAAGTAAAATCCTATCTTCTAATCTTCATCAAATACCGAAATCACATGCTAATACAAACGTGACATTAGCTTCTTCTTTTTTTTTTTAACCAGGTCGTGACATTAGCTTAAAAAAAAAAAAGCCTAGTAAAATTCTGATTTGTTCTAGCGAATTGCTTCAAACCGAGCATATAAACAAAGAAGTTCTAATTACCGATTAGTAAATTCTCTCAAAAGAGAAACAACGGGATGGAAGTGACCATCCTTATAGTTTTTCAACTCATCATCCTCCTCCTGCAAACAAACAGAGATTTTTGGAACTCTTTCCTTCCTATATATACGCTTATAGAAGAAGTTATATAAGTAATGTGCTTAGATAAGAACTCACATATATTGACGTGGCCTCTAAACAGAGCTTGATAGCCCTAATATTCACGAGGCAAGGATCTTTCTCCTGTTCTGGATTACCTAACCCAAAGATTTCCGCAAGTCTGGCAAGCTGCATGCATTAGGTTTAAAAGGTAACTTGTTAGATGTTACAAAATCAACAAGTTAAAAAAAAAGGAGAAGAAGATACCTTCGTCCCGGACATCAAGAAGTGACGTATATCAATTATATATGTCGGCACAGGAGGGTCTTTATCGATTTCTGCATAAGCTTTCTTCAATCTTGGATAGTCGGATAGGATTATGTCATGGCCAATCCAAATATGAGATATTTCATTTTAATTAATTGGCGTTTCTTTTTGTACAAAAATTTATTGGCTTTCTTTTTTTTTTCTGGACAAAAATTAATTTTAATTAATTGATTTCGTGAAAATTATATTATTAGAAGTTTAGAACCTTTGAAAAGATGATAGAGAGAGAGGATATAAAGTTTGGGAACAACCCATGAACAAAAATTTGCATAAACAAGTACATAGAAACCAAAATTACCAAAGATAAAGATCCTGAGGAAAGTGTGATTTTAACTAACCTATCTTCTTGTAGAAATAAAATCGAAAACTTTGAGCTGAACAAGATGGAGAAAAAGAAAGAGAAACGAAGTTATATGAAAATGAAAGAGAGAAGATATATAAAAAGATAGAAAAAAACGAATGAATGTATGTGAAGATGAGAGCAACAGAGATTTATAAGATATTGGTAAGTTGAACTTGGTAACTAGGCATGCCATTGTTAAGTTTGGCGGTTGGGACATCGATGGGTTCACAGGAGGAGAAAGAGATCAAATATAGCCCCCTCCGAAAGGTGATAAATTAAGAGAGATTTGCACTTGTAAAGTTTTTTTNTGTGCCAAACAAGCAGGGGGAGATGAGTCTGATTCAGATGCTTGAGGGGAAGTTTTAGCCGTGGGGGAGCTGTTTTAGCTGTTTTTGATTAAGTTTTTAAATTTGTATTGTTTCCCCCTTGCAGTTTTTATCTTTCAGACTTGTTGGTTAATTTTAAGACTTGTTTTGGACACGTTCGATTATTTGTTTGGTCTTAATGCTTCTGTGTTGACATATTTACCCATCTGTTGCTTTTAAGAAATGCGATGCACTGTTGGTGCAGTTGTATTTGCTTGTGGTTGTTGTGGGTTGTTTGTTTTCTTTGACATGCTAAATACATTGGATGCTTGTTTGACAATTTCAGTCAAAAAGGGGGAGATTGAAAGTGCAACAGAGCTCTGAGGGTAACAGGAAGTTGTGAAATGTCTCAGAGGTCTGATATGATGATGTGGCATGACGTGCTGATGTGGAGAAAGATTGTGGAACGCGGTGACAAGGTGCGGGAGAAGGAAGGAAGGAGAGATCAAGATATACTCAAAGATATTGAGAGTATATTTGATAAGAAGAGATAAGGGAAGATATTTTCTTAGGGATAAGGAATATTTCCTTTTAGTTAGGATACACAAAGATCTAGGTAAGAGATCGTCTGTGGGGTTATAAGTAGGCGAGGGCTAGCCGCAAAAAGAGCTAGCACTCGTGCGATAAAGTTTGTGAGTTTTTGTAAACCTTCAAGCAAATACATAAAGCCTTGAAGGTGAGTGTGTGTGTGGTATACTCTTTTAGATCTACACAGGGTGTTGTGTTAGATAGATAGGAGAGTGAGATTTGGGTTCAAGTCTTGTAAGAAACGAGGGTTTTTATAAGATTGATTAAAAGCGTTTGCTTGGCACGTTCCAAGTGTG
>NC_025698.1:25386106-25445885 GCF_000633955.1 Camelina sativa | reverse complement strand
GTCATAACCTTGTCCTCTAACCTTTGTCAAGCTTAACCCATATTTTGCAAATAAACCATCAATTGCAGACTTCAGAGATAAAGAAGATGTTTCTTTCACATGAAGAACTCCAACAAATCTTTCTTTAATTGCTCCACTCTTATCAACAAATCGAAAAACAACAGCCATTTGTTCCTTGTCAGAGATATCTGCAGACTCATCAACCAACAAAGCAAACACATCATGATCAATTTCTTCTATGATAGATTTCACAACTTCTTCTGCAAAAGAGTTTGCAATATCCTTTTGAATCACTGGAGAAATCATCTGGTTATTTTTTGGAGCATTCTCCAAAATAAACTTATGTGCACCATCATTTTGTTCTCCAGTGTATCTAATGAGCTCTAAAAAATTATCTCTATTAGCAGACTCTTTTGACTCATTATGACCACGAAAAGGTAACCCTTGTCTCAACAAGTACCTTGAAGCATCAATCGAAGCATTCAACCGGACGCGATACTCCTTTTTTACGACATCATCTTGCTTATGCGGAGTATGTACAATAGACTGAGCTTGATTCAACAAATCATCACATTTCCTAGCAGCAATCTTATGAAATGTGTTGGGTGTATCACCCACATGATCCCTTAGTGACTCAGGCTTATTCCACAGAGCAAAACCTTCTTCCACAAACGCATAATTGTTGCCTCTTTTCGGTATCTCATCTTTAAATAAATAACAACACAAGCAATAAGCTCTATTAGTCGATGTACTATACTCTAGCCAGGTAGAGTATTTACCAAACCAAGCTGAATTAAATCGCCTCAATGCAGTTCCAATTCTTTTCTGAAGAAAAATATGATCATAAGGTTGACATGGACCTCTAGATAAGTACTTGCGCCTTACTTCATCTCTTTGATTTGGATGATAATCCAATATTCTTTTTTTTTTGAGCAGGATCTCACGGCAAATCATCCAAATTATCATAAATATTTGAAGCAGAAGTTGGTTTGTAATATCGCTCCATTGTTTTATCTGCAAAACTCAACTGCTCAGCTATGTTTCTAAAATCAAAGTAGAAAAGGAAAGAGATATAATAAAACATCTAATAAAAAAGGATCAACTTAAATTCTAGAATCATAGAAGAAGCAAGAAAGATACATGAATATGAGATTTTGCGTCTTTAATGGAAACGAACAAAACAAATCTTGGCTAAAAACAAAATCAGAAAGAAAAGAAGCTGAAAAGTCTCTCACGTTTTAGTTGTGTAATGGGGGAATGAGATAAAACCAACTAAAACGAAATGGGCTTGTAGTATTCTTTTTGTCAACTAAATGGGCTTCCAATGGTAACAAAATAAATTAGGCTTTCAATTCAACACAAAAAGTCCAAATTTATGTATTGATAAGAAACGTGGGTATAAAAATGTTGGGAACATTGAATATTTTTTTAGCAGAGGCAAAAATTAAAATGATAATAAATAACTCTTATTTCTGAAATTTTAACGGTGGCAGCTGCCCCTCTATACCGTAACGTGGGTTCGCCCTTGCCACTAATCCCTAATGAGGACAAGTCTGTTGTTCATAAACCCACGATTTCTTCAAGTATTATATATTCCAAAACAATCTGGAACAAAAAAGACAAGAATAGACAAAAAAAAATTCTCATAAATTCTGTTGACAAAATTCAGTTGCCTTATCCTATCGGTCCTAAATGCCTTCAAAAATTCTGCTTTCTGGGTTTGTATTCGTTTGTTATGATTGCTAAATTTCATTTATTAAAACATCGTCATCACATGCATGGCATAAAGATACCCAACTAACCAATGCAACGTGTAAAGATGAAATTTTACGGCGAAAATACAATAAACAAAAATCAAGGAAAAACAAAGAAACCCATCTCTGAAATCAACAGAACAAAAATTCGTCCCAACGAAACGCACAAAGGATACTGAGGCAGAAGCCAAAGGATACTGAAGCTAAAAAAAAAAAAAAATGTTTATAACTGGTTGATCTAACGGCAACGAATTATTAATTTAACACGTGTAGGGCTACGATTGTAAGTAAATGAAAGCCGTTCGATTAAATCTGAGCCGTTTAATGTAGCTGACGTGGCGTAAGTATAATAAAGCCACGTACTGCTGACGTGGTAATGGTCGTATCTTATCATTTCCTGGGCAAGACGCCGACACCGGAGGAGATTATCCTTTTACCGTCTCACTTTCTCGGTTTCTCTTCTTCTGTCGCCTTTTCGATAAACCCCAAATCACGTCAGAATCTGGAAGGAAACAAGAAGAGCCGTTTATGGTGTTGTAGGAGAACAAAAACTAAAGTTGTCAAGTTAGTTGTGGGTTAGTTGAGAAAAACATCTACTACTCCTCCTCTGTAAATTTGGGAAAATGTTCACAAATTAGTCAGATACACATATGGATTCACCTCTTTCTTCTCTATGTCATGAGTAACCTTTGAGTTGAAATTTCTAATAAAGCTTAGATTTTTATCAAATGAAGGATGATCAGAAACAGTTTAGTCGAAGAGGGTCAATTAATTTTTTGTTGTTACTAATTGTTTGAAATGATTTTTACCAGGTGAAGTAATCTAAGTATGTCTTCGAGTAGTAGAACTATGGATGTGCTAGAAGGTCTGGTTAAAGATAGTTCACTTAAATGGTTGCTTGGCAAGCAAAGTTCTTTCGATGAAGATATCGACGAGATTGAGAATTCTCCATCTGCTGGAGCTAGTTGGATACCTGAGCTCTCTCCAGTAGCAAATGTGGTTATCCGAAGGTGTTCCAAGTAAGCATCACTCATCTTTAGTTACTTTTCAGTCCATAGAATTGAATTGGTTTAAGAGGGTTCAAGTATATGAAAAAAGTTCAAGTCTTGATCTAGATAAGCTAAGTTTTGATATATGTTAATGAAATCATTTTCTTGTGGAATGGATTTGTAGTTTCTATATAGACTAGTAATGAGAAACGTTTGATGCAGGGTACTTGGTGTTTCAGTAAGTGAGTTACAAGATAGTTTCAAACAAGAGGCGTCTGAATCTGTAAAGCAGCCTTCAATGTTTCCAAGAAACTTTCTAGAGTATTGCTGTTTCAGGGCACTTGCACTCTCTGTAGGAGTAACTGGTCATCTAAGTGATAAAGACTTTCGGCGTTTAACTTTTGATATGATGGTTGCTTGGGAGGTCCCTTCTGCTGCTAGCCAGGCATTACCCAGTGTAAGCACTTTTGATTTCTGCATTTGTGATCCATTGAGTCAAGACTTATTTTCGAAGATGGAAACAGGTTGATGAAGATCCAACTGTTGGTTTAGAAGCCTTCTCCCGGATTGCTCCAGCAGTTCCTATAATAGCTGATGTGATCATATGTGAGAATCTGTTCGGGATGCTGACTTCTGCCTCAAACAGTGTTCGGCTTCAGTTCTATGTTTATGACAAGTATTTGTATGGACTCGAAAGGTAAATAAAATCTTCCATCCATTCTTCAGAAAAAACTTTGTGAAATCTGTAACCGAGATCATTTTGTAGAGCAATAAAGAAGATGAAGAGCCAGTCCGAGTCATCTTTGCTTTCTGGTGTTCGATCAAAAGGAGAAAAGATACTCGAGGTCGACGGGACAGTTACTACCCAACCAGTTCTAGAACATATTGGAATATCAGCATGGCCAGGTATGTTCCTCTCTGTGCAGACAAGGTGTGGAGATTTTCCAAAATTCCTATCTATTCGGTTGGTTAAAATTGAGTATTGTTAAATGCAGGTCGCTTGATTCTGACTGATCATTCGCTATATTTCGAGGCTATAAAGGTTGTGTCTTTTGACACACCAAAGCGTTATAGCCTATCTGAAGATCTGAAACAAGTCATTAAACCAGAGTTAACTGGTCCTTGGGGAACTCGGCTTTTCGATAAGGCTGTCTCTTACAAGTCTATTTCCCTGTAAGAGATGAATTATTTAAGTCAGTTAAAAAGCTTTTGTTTTCTATCCACTTCTTTATTTGACTGATTCAGTTTACATATTTTGATGGCACTCTTCTGTAGACCAGAACCAGTAGTAATGGAGTTCCCAGAGCTCAAGGGCCACACACGACGAGATTACTGGCTCTCTATAATCCTAGAAGTGTTATATGTTCATAGATACATAAAAAAGTTCAAGATCAGCAGCGGTGTGGCGAAAGATGAAGCTATCTCAAAAGCTGTGCTCGGTATCTTGCGTGTGCAAGCAGTTCAAGAACTCGGGTTAACTACCCCTGTACGTTACGGAAATCTTCTCCCGTTCAATCTCTGCGATCAGCTTCCTGGTGGCGATCGTATTCTGGAGACGCTTGCAGAGATGTCTAGTTCTAGAGTTCTGGAGCGGACAAACAAAGCCAAAGACATCGGTAACTTTAACTACATATTATGCAAACTGTATTTTTTGTGGTCTTATAGAATTATATCTTAGACAAAACTTCTTTTAACAGGGACATTGCAGTCAATGTCGGCATCGGATATGGTTTCGCAATTGGGTTCGGTTTTCGGAGCAACGAGTCCAACGAGTAATAGTAGTCT
This sequence comes from Camelina sativa, assembly GCF_000633955.1. Classification (NCBI taxonomy): domain Eukaryota; kingdom Viridiplantae; phylum Streptophyta; class Magnoliopsida; order Brassicales; family Brassicaceae; genus Camelina; species Camelina sativa. Next base: position 25,441,357 of record NC_025698.1, on the reverse strand, counting down.
TGTGGTAGGTGACGTGATGGTTGGAGATGTGAACCCATTGGAGAAAGCGGTTAAGCAATCAAGAAAGAACTACGAGAAAGTGGTTCTTGCTCAAGAGACTGTTAATGGAGTCAAAGTTGATGGAATTGACACCAATGCAGCAGTGATGAAGGTAAAGGACAAAACAAAAAAACACACACACACACACAACAATTCATGCAATAGGACTTAGAGACTGAGGTTTTGCAGGAACTGCTACTTCCGGTTATGGAAATGGGGAACTGGTTTTTGTCGTTAGCATATTGGGATGATCCATTCAAGTCTTTTGTTTTCTGTCTCTTCTCTACTTTAATAATTTACAGGTAACGTGTTTTGAAATCTTTTTTTGTGTTTGTTTTTGTTAGTTACAATTATCTGAACTGTATTGGTCGGATTTCTTTTTGTTTAGGGGATGGATAGGCTATGTTTGTGCGATTGCGTCTCTCTTTTTAGCGGGTTTCATACTTCTTACGAGATGTTTCAGCAATAGGGAGAAAGCAATGATCGAGCTGAAAGTTATCACACCTCCTCCTATGAACACAATGGAACAGCTTTTAGCGGTCCAAAACGCGATTTCGCAGCTCGAAGAGCTAATCCAAGACGGAAACATTGTTCTACTCAAGTTCCGAGCTTTATTACTCTCACTTTTCCCACAGGCGAGTGAAAAGTTTGCAGTTGCGGTTGTCATTGCTGCGTTGATGATGGTATTCATGCCTTGTAACTACTTGGTTCTGGTGGTGTTTCTAGAGCTGTTCACCAGATATTCGNTTATCCGAAGGTGTTCCAAGTAAGCATCACTCATCTTTAGTTACTTTTCAGTCCATAGAATTGAATTGGTTTAAGAGGGTTCAAGTATATGAAAAAAGTTCAAGTCTTGATCTAGATAAGCTAAGTTTTGATATATGTTAATGAAATCATTTTCTTGTGGAATGGATTTGTAGTTTCTATATAGACTAGTAATGAGAAACGTTTGATGCAGGGTACTTGGTGTTTCAGTAAGTGAGTTACAAGATAGTTTCAAACAAGAGGCGTCTGAATCTGTAAAGCAGCCTTCAATGTTTCCAAGAAACTTTCTAGAGTATTGCTGTTTCAGGGCACTTGCACTCTCTGTAGGAGTAACTGGTCATCTAAGTGATAAAGACTTTCGGCGTTTAACTTTTGATATGATGGTTGCTTGGGAGGTCCCTTCTGCTGCTAGCCAGGCATTACCCAGTGTAAGCACTTTTGATTTCTGCATTTGTGATCCATTGAGTCAAGACTTATTTTCGAAGATGGAAACAGGTTGATGAAGATCCAACTGTTGGTTTAGAAGCCTTCTCCCGGATTGCTCCAGCAGTTCCTATAATAGCTGATGTGATCATATGTGAGAATCTGTTCGGGATGCTGACTTCTGCCTCAAACAGTGTTCGGCTTCAGTTCTATGTTTATGACAAGTATTTGTATGGACTCGAAAGGTAAATAAAATCTTCCATCCATTCTTCAGAAAAAACTTTGTGAAATCTGTAACCGAGATCATTTTGTAGAGCAATAAAGAAGATGAAGAGCCAGTCCGAGTCATCTTTGCTTTCTGGTGTTCGATCAAAAGGAGAAAAGATACTCGAGGTCGACGGGACAGTTACTACCCAACCAGTTCTAGAACATATTGGAATATCAGCATGGCCAGGTATGTTCCTCTCTGTGCAGACAAGGTGTGGAGATTTTCCAAAATTCCTATCTATTCGGTTGGTTAAAATTGAGTATTGTTAAATGCAGGTCGCTTGATTCTGACTGATCATTCGCTATATTTCGAGGCTATAAAGGTTGTGTCTTTTGACACACCAAAGCGTTATAGCCTATCTGAAGATCTGAAACAAGTCATTAAACCAGAGTTAACTGGTCCTTGGGGAACTCGGCTTTTCGATAAGGCTGTCTCTTACAAGTCTATTTCCCTGTAAGAGATGAATTATTTAAGTCAGTTAAAAAGCTTTTGTTTTCTATCCACTTCTTTATTTGACTGATTCAGTTTACATATTTTGATGGCACTCTTCTGTAGACCAGAACCAGTAGTAATGGAGTTCCCAGAGCTCAAGGGCCACACACGACGAGATTACTGGCTCTCTATAATCCTAGAAGTGTTATATGTTCATAGATACATAAAAAAGTTCAAGATCAGCAGCGGTGTGGCGAAAGATGAAGCTATCTCAAAAGCTGTGCTCGGTATCTTGCGTGTGCAAGCAGTTCAAGAACTCGGGTTAACTACCCCTGTACGTTACGGAAATCTTCTCCCGTTCAATCTCTGCGATCAGCTTCCTGGTGGCGATCGTATTCTGGAGACGCTTGCAGAGATGTCTAGTTCTAGAGTTCTGGAGCGGACAAACAAAGCCAAAGACATCGGTAACTTTAACTACATATTATGCAAACTGTATTTTTTGTGGTCTTATAGAATTATATCTTAGACAAAACTTCTTTTAACAGGGACATTGCAGTCAATGTCGGCATCGGATATGGTTTCGCAATTGGGTTCGGTTTTCGGAGCAACGAGTCCAACGAGTAATAGTAGTCTTGTGGTAGGTGACGTGATGGTTGGAGATGTGAACCCATTGGAGAAAGCGGTTAAGCAATCAAGAAAGAACTACGAGAAAGTGGTTCTTGCTCAAGAGACTGTTAATGGAGTCAAAGTTGATGGAATTGACACCAATGCAGCAGTGATGAAGGTAAAGGACAAAACAAAAAAACACACACACACACACAACAATTCATGCAATAGGACTTAGAGACTGAGGTTTTGCAGGAACTGCTACTTCCGGTTATGGAAATGGGGAACTGGTTTTTGTCGTTAGCATATTGGGATGATCCATTCAAGTCTTTTGTTTTCTGTCTCTTCTCTACTTTANAATCATTTTCTTGTGGAATGGATTTGTAGTTTCTATATAGACTAGTAATGAGAAACGTTTGATGCAGGGTACTTGGTGTTTCAGTAAGTGAGTTACAAGATAGTTTCAAACAAGAGGCGTCTGAATCTGTAAAGCAGCCTTCAATGTTTCCAAGAAACTTTCTAGAGTATTGCTGTTTCAGGGCACTTGCACTCTCTGTAGGAGTAACTGGTCATCTAAGTGATAAAGACTTTCGGCGTTTAACTTTTGATATGATGGTTGCTTGGGAGGTCCCTTCTGCTGCTAGCCAGGCATTACCCAGTGTAAGCACTTTTGATTTCTGCATTTGTGATCCATTGAGTCAAGACTTATTTTCGAAGATGGAAACAGGTTGATGAAGATCCAACTGTTGGTTTAGAAGCCTTCTCCCGGATTGCTCCAGCAGTTCCTATAATAGCTGATGTGATCATATGTGAGAATCTGTTCGGGATGCTGACTTCTGCCTCAAACAGTGTTCGGCTTCAGTTCTATGTTTATGACAAGTATTTGTATGGACTCGAAAGGTAAATAAAATCTTCCATCCATTCTTCAGAAAAAACTTTGTGAAATCTGTAACCGAGATCATTTTGTAGAGCAATAAAGAAGATGAAGAGCCAGTCCGAGTCATCTTTGCTTTCTGGTGTTCGATCAAAAGGAGAAAAGATACTCGAGGTCGACGGGACAGTTACTACCCAACCAGTTCTAGAACATATTGGAATATCAGCATGGCCAGGTATGTTCCTCTCTGTGCAGACAAGGTGTGGAGATTTTCCAAAATTCCTATCTATTCGGTTGGTTAAAATTGAGTATTGTTAAATGCAGGTCGCTTGATTCTGACTGATCATTCGCTATATTTCGAGGCTATAAAGGTTGTGTCTTTTGACACACCAAAGCGTTATAGCCTATCTGAAGATCTGAAACAAGTCATTAAACCAGAGTTAACTGGTCCTTGGGGAACTCGGCTTTTCGATAAGGCTGTCTCTTACAAGTCTATTTCCCTGTAAGAGATGAATTATTTAAGTCAGTTAAAAAGCTTTTGTTTTCTATCCACTTCTTTATTTGACTGATTCAGTTTACATATTTTGATGGCACTCTTCTGTAGACCAGAACCAGTAGTAATGGAGTTCCCAGAGCTCAAGGGCCACACACGACGAGATTACTGGCTCTCTATAATCCTAGAAGTGTTATATGTTCATAGATACATAAAAAAGTTCAAGATCAGCAGCGGTGTGGCGAAAGATGAAGCTATCTCAAAAGCTGTGCTCGGTATCTTGCGTGTGCAAGCAGTTCAAGAACTCGGGTTAACTACCCCTGTACGTTACGGAAATCTTCTCCCGTTCAATCTCTGCGATCAGCTTCCTGGTGGCGATCGTATTCTGGAGACGCTTGCAGAGATGTCTAGTTCTAGAGTTCTGGAGCGGACAAACAAAGCCAAAGACATCGGTAACTTTAACTACATATTATGCAAACTGTATTTTTTGTGGTCTTATAGAATTATATCTTAGACAAAACTTCTTTTAACAGGGACATTGCAGTCAATGTCGGCATCGGATATGGTTTCGCAATTGGGTTCGGTTTTCGGAGCAACGAGTCCAACGAGTAATAGTAGTCTTGTGGTAGGTGACGTGATGGTTGGAGATGTGAACCCATTGGAGAAAGCGGTTAAGCAATCAAGAAAGAACTACGAGAAAGTGGTTCTTGCTCAAGAGACTGTTAATGGAGTCAAAGTTGATGGAATTGACACCAATGCAGCAGTGATGAAGGTAAAGGACAAAACAAAAAAACACACACACACACACAACAATTCATGCAATAGGACTTAGAGACTGAGGTTTTGCAGGAACTGCTACTTCCGGTTATGGAAATGGGGAACTGGTTTTTGTCGTTAGCATATTGGGATGATCCATTCAAGTCTTTTGTTTTCTGTCTCTTCTCTACTTTAATAATTTACAGGTAACGTGTTTTGAAATCTTTTTTTGTGTTTGTTTTTGTTAGTTACAATTATCTGAACTGTATTGGTCGGATTTCTTTTTGTTTAGGGGATGGATAGGCTATGTTTGTGCGATTGCGTCTCTCTTTTTAGCGGGTTTCATACTTCTTACGAGATGTTTCAGCAATAGGGAGAAAGCAATGATCGAGCTGAAAGTTATCACACCTCCTCCTATGAACACAATGGAACAGCTTTTAGCGGTCCAAAACGCGATTTCGCAGCTCGAAGAGCTAATCCAAGACGGAAACATTGTTCTACTCAAGTTCCGAGCTTTATTACTCTCACTTTTCCCACAGGCGAGTGAAAAGTTTGCAGTTGCGGTTGTCATTGCTGCGTTGATGATGGTATTCATGCCTTGTAACTACTTGGTTCTGGTGGTGTTTCTAGAGCTGTTCACCAGATATTCGCCACCGCGTAGAGCAAGCACAGAGCGGCTAATGCGGCGGCTTAAAGAGTGGTGGTTCAGCATTCCGGCTGCTCCAGTGGTTCTCGAACAGAACAAAGACGATAACAAGAAAACCAAGTAACACATGTGAAAACGTTGCTTCACCCCCACGAGAGAACAAGTAAGCGGAGACACGATTTGGTTCATAAGAGAAACTAGTAGGTAATGCGTAAACTGTTAGTTATGTGTGTTTAATTTGTATATTACAGAGTACATTTTTATCAACCAGAACGGAACTTGTAAACTTGATAGAAACATAGCTAACGTTCCGTGGTAAAATCACATTTAACTGAAATAACAGCAGGGTACAGAAGTAAAATCATCTTACAAAAAATATTTGTTCTTTTTTTACCGGGGCACAAAATTAAACAAACATTTTTATTCATAATAATCACACAACAAAAGTGAAGCCTCTNGATATGATGGTTGCTTGGGAGGTCCCTTCTGCTGCTAGCCAGGCATTACCCAGTGTAAGCACTTTTGATTTCTGCATTTGTGATCCATTGAGTCAAGACTTATTTTCGAAGATGGAAACAGGTNTCTACCTGCTCGAGGTTTGCTTACAAAGCAGCAGCATTCTGCGGCTGCTCTGTGTGGAGAGGTTCCTGTAACTCTGGGTTTATTGGAAACAAATGGCATTGTGCGTATTGTNACAGTGTTCGGCTTCAGTTCTATGTTTATGACAAGTATTTGTATGGACTCGAAAGGTAAATAAAATCTTCCATCCATTCTTCAGAAAAAACTTTGTGAAATCTGTAACCGAGATCATTTTGTAGAGCAATAAAGAAGATGAAGAGCCAGTCCGAGTCATCTTTGCTTTCTGGTGTTCGATCAAAAGGAGAAAAGATACTCGAGGTCGACGGGACAGTTACTACCCAACCAGTTCTAGAACATATTGGAATATCAGCATGGCCAGGTATGTTCCTCTCTGTGCAGACAAGGTGTGGAGATTTTCCAAAATTCCTATCTATTCGGTTGGTTAAAATTGAGTATTGTTAAATGCAGGTCGCTTGATTCTGACTGATCATTCGCTATATTTCGAGGCTATAAAGGTTGTGTCTTTTGACACACCAAAGCGTTATAGCCTATCTGAAGATCTGAAACAAGTCATTAAACCAGAGTTAACTGGTCCTTGGGGAACTCGGCTTTTCGATAAGGCTGTCTCTTACAAGTCTATTTCCCTGTAAGAGATGAATTATTTAAGTCAGTTAAAAAGCTTTTGTTTTCTATCCACTTCTTTATTTGACTGATTCAGTTTACATATTTTGATGGCACTCTTCTGTAGACCAGAACCAGTAGTAATGGAGTTCCCAGAGCTCAAGGGCCACACACGACGAGATTACTGGCTCTCTATAATCCTAGAAGTGTTATATGTTCATAGATACATAAAAAAGTTCAAGATCAGCAGCGGTGTGGCGAAAGATGAAGCTATCTCAAAAGCTGTGCTCGGTATCTTGCGTGTGCAAGCAGTTCAAGAACTCGGGTTAACTACCCCTGTACGTTACGGAAATCTTCTCCCGTTCAATCTCTGCGATCAGCTTCCTGGTGGCGATCGTATTCTGGAGACGCTTGCAGAGATGTCTAGTTCTAGAGTTCTGGAGCGGACAAACAAAGCCAAAGACATCGGTAACTTTAACTACATATTATGCAAACTGTATTTTTTGTGGTCTTATAGAATTATATCTTAGACAAAACTTCTTTTAACAGGGACATTGCAGTCAATGTCGGCATCGGATATGGTTTCGCAATTGGGTTCGGTTTTCGGAGCAACGAGTCCAACGAGTAATAGTAGTCTTGTGGTAGGTGACGTGATGGTTGGAGATGTGAACCCATTGGAGAAAGCGGTTAAGCAATCAAGAAAGAACTACGAGAAAGTGGTTCTTGCTCAAGAGACTGTTAATGGAGTCAAAGTTGATGGAATTGACACCAATGCAGCAGTGATGAAGGTAAAGGACAAAACAAAAAAACACACACACACACACAACAATTCATGCAATAGGACTTAGAGACTGAGGTTTTGCAGGAACTGCTACTTCCGGTTATGGAAATGGGGAACTGGTTTTTGTCGTTAGCATATTGGGATGATCCATTCAAGTCTTTTGTTTTCTGTCTCTTCTCTACTTTAATAATTTACAGGTAACGTGTTTTGAAATCTTTTTTTGTGTTTGTTTTTGTTAGTTACAATTATCTGAACTGTATTGGTCGGATTTCTTTTTGTTTAGGGGATGGATAGGCTATGTTTGTGCGATTGCGTCTCTCTTTTTAGCGGGTTTCATACTTCTTACGAGATGTTTCAGCAATAGGGAGAAAGCAATGATCGAGCTGAAAGTTATCACACCTCCTCCTATGAACACAATGGAACAGCTTTTAGCGGTCCAAAACGCGATTTCGCAGCTCGAAGAGCTAATCCAAGACGGAAACATTGTTCTACTCAAGTTCCGAGCTTTATTACTCTCACTTTTCCCACAGGCGAGTGAAAAGTTTGCAGTTGCGGTTGTCATTGCTGCGTTGATGATGGTATTCATGCCTTGTAACTACTTGGTTCTGGTGGTGTTTCTAGAGCTGTTCACCAGATATTCGCCACCGCGTAGAGCAAGCACAGAGCGGCTAATGCGGCGGCTTAAAGAGTGGTGGTTCAGCATTCCGGCTGCTCCAGTGGTTCTCGAACAGAACAAAGACGATAACAAGAAAACCAAGTAACACATGTGAAAACGTTGCTTCACCCCCACGAGAGAACAAGTAAGCGGAGACACGATTTGGTTCATAAGAGAAACTAGTAGGTAATGCGTAAACTGTTAGTTATGTGTGTTTAATTTGTATATTACAGAGTACATTTTTATCAACCAGAACGGAACTTGTAAACTTGATAGAAACATAGCTAACGTTCCGTGGTAAAATCACATTTAACTGAAATAACAGCAGGGTACAGAAGTAAAATCATCTTACAAAAAATATTTGTTCTTTTTTTACCGGGGCACAAAATTAAACAAACATTTTTATTCATAATAATCACACAACAAAAGTGAAGCCTCTCTCTCTCTCTCCCACTCTACCTGCTCGAGGTTTGCTTACAAAGCAGCAGCATTCTGCGGCTGCTCTGTGTGGAGAGGTTCCTGTAACTCTGGGTTTATTGGAAACAAATGGCATTGTGCGTATTGTGCCATCAACTGATCCACAAGAACTAAAGCCACCATTGCTTCCACCATTGGCACAGCTGCAACGAACCCGAAACCAATATCAAAATCCTTAGTAATAAAGTGAACTATTCAATGGTTTGAGGTTGGATGTACTTAATCACCTCGTGGAACAACACAAGGATCATGACGGCCACGCGCAATCATTTCGGTTTCTACCTTGTCTCTTGTTACAGTATTTTGCTTCTTCTGCGAGTTGGAAAGAAAACATCAATGATCTCGAGCTGACATTTGTTATGTGCACATGGAAACTGCATGAGTTTTATCATAAACTTACTCCAATTGTTGATGTTGGCTTGAAGGCTACTCTCATGTTTATTATTTCACCATTTGAGATCCCTCCCTATGCAATTTGACCAATATAAGGAATCTCTCGGGAGAAAAAAAAAAAAAACTAGTTTATTGACATATTACATTCAAGACTTAACCAACCTGAATTCCACCGGACCGGTTTGTTCTTGTACGTATTCTTCCATTTTTATCGGTATAGAACTCATCATTGTGTTCAAGACCAGTCAAATAGGTACCTGTAAGTTCATTGCGTATGATTTATACTGCTCCAGAGGGGTTATTTTAGACTGGTCAAAGAAGAGCAAAATATAACTTTCTATACCTGCAAAGCCACTTCCAAACNAGTCCGAGTCATCTTTGCTTTCTGGTGTTCGATCAAAAGGAGAAAAGATACTCGAGGTCGACGGGACAGTTACTACCCAACCAGTTCTAGAACATATTGGAATATCTGCATGGCCAGGTATGTTCCTCTCTGTGCAGAAAAGGTGTGGAGATTTTGTAAATTCCTAATCTATTCGGTTAGTTGAATTGAGTATTGTTAAATGCAGGTCGCTTGATTCTGACTGATCATTCGCTATATTTCGAGGCTATAAAGGTTGTGTCTTTTGACATACCAAAGCGTTATAGCCTATCTGACGATCTGAAACAAGTCATTAAACCAGAGTTAACTGGTCCTTGGGGAACTCGGCTTTTCGATAAGGCTGTCTCTTACAAGTCTATTTCCCTGTAAGAAATGATTTATTTAAGTCAGTTAAAAACCTTTTGTTTTCTATCCACTTCTTTATTTCACTGATTCAGTTTACATATTTTGATGACCCTCTTCTGTAGACCAGAACCAGTAGTAATGGAGTTCCCAGAACTCAAGGGCCACACGCGACGAGATTACTGGCTCTCTATAATCCTAGAAGTGTTATATGCTCATAGATACATAAAGAAGTTCAAGATCAACACCGGTGTAGCGAAAGATGAAGCTATCTCAAAAGCTGTGCTCGGTATCTTGCGTGTGCAAGCCATTCAAGAACTCGGGTTAACTACCCCTGTACGTTACGAAAATCTTCTCCCGTTCAATCTCTGCGATCAGCTTCCTGGTGGTGATCGTATTCTAGAGACGCTTGCAGAGATGTCTAGTTCTAGAGTTCTTGAGCGGACAAACAAAGCCAAAGACACAGGTAACTTCAGTTATATATTATGCAAACTGTATTTTTTGTGGTCTTATAGAATTATATCTTAGACAAAACTTCTTTTAACAGGGACATTGCAGTCAATGTCGGCATCGGATATGGTTTCGCAATTGGGTTCGGTTTTCGGAGCAACGAGTCCAACGAGTAATAGTAGTCTTGTGGTAGGTGACNAGCATGGCCAGGTATGTTCCTCTCTGTGCAGACAAGGTGTGGAGATTTTCCAAAATTCCTATCTATTCGGTTGGTTAANAAAACCGGTGTACCAAGCCCCTGCGTATAGTAGTTTCAAGAATCATTCATGCAATCAGACTACAGGACGACACACAGATTAAGCTCATGGTATAGTGAGTTCATACACGTGGTGCATTCCGAACAATGCAGGTCACAACACCACCGNTTTGAAATCTTTTTTTGTGTTTGTTTTTGTTAGTTACAATTATCTGAACTGTATTGGTCGGATTTCTTTTTGTTTAGGGGATGGATAGGCTATGTTTGTGCGATTGCGTCTCTCTTTTTAGCGGGTTTTATAGTTCTTACGAGATGTTTCAGCAATAGGGAGAAAGCAATGATCGAGCTGAAAGTTATCACACCTCCTCCANTGACAGCATCAATCGCAGCTATCATCTTTTCCGCATACTCAGGATTAGGGCATCTAACAATGTTATTTTCTATCTGAAAAAAGAACAAAATTAGGTAAGAATGTTATTACAAGAGCCATAATAAGAAGTGGCAACAAAAAAGTAATTACGAAAATGGTTATAGTGGTGGATGAAAGTTGCAGAAAATTCACAGCACGNCTCGGCTTTTCGATAAGGCTGTCTCTTACAAGTCTATTTCCCTGTAAGAGATGAATTATTTAAGTCAGTTAAAAAGCTTTTGTTTTCTATCCACTTCTTTATTTGACTGATTCAGTTTACATATTTTGATGGCACTCTTCTGTAGACCAGAACCAGTAGTAATGGAGTTCCCAGAGCTCAAGGGCCACACACGACGAGATTACTGGCTCTCTATAATCCTAGAAGTGTTATATGTTCATAGATACATAAAAAAGTTCAAGATCAGCAGCGGTGTGGCGAAAGATGAAGCTATCTCAAAAGCTGTGCTCGGTATCTTGCGTGTGCAAGCAGTTCAAGAACTCGGGTTAACTACCCCTGTACGTTACGGAAATCTTCTCCCGTTCAATCTCTGCGATCAGCTTCCTGGTGGCGATCGTATTCTGGAGACGCTTGCAGAGATGTCTAGTTCTAGAGTTCTGGAGCGGACAAACAAAGCCAAAGACATCGGTAACTTTAACTACATATTATGCAAACTGTATTTTTTGTGGTCTTATAGAATTATATCTTAGACAAAACTTCTTTTAACAGGGACATTGCAGTCAATGTCGGCATCGGATATGGTTTCGCAATTGGGTTCGGTTTTCGGAGCAACGAGTCCAACGAGTAATAGTAGTCTTGTGGTAGGTGACGTGATGGTTGGAGATGTGAACCCATTGGAGAAAGCGGTTAAGCAATCAAGAAAGAACTACGAGAAAGTGGTTCTTGCTCAAGAGACTGTTAATGGAGTCAAAGTTGATGGAATTGACACCAATGCAGCAGTGATGAAGGTAAAGGACAAAACAAAAAAACACACACACACACACAACAATTCATGCAATAGGACTTAGAGACTGAGGTTTTGCAGGAACTGCTACTTCCGGTTATGGAAATGGGGAACTGGTTTTTGTCGTTAGCATATTGGGATGATCCATTCAAGTCTTTTGTTTTCTGTCTCTTCTCTACTTTAATAATTTACAGGTAACGTGTTTTGAAATCTTTTTTTGTGTTTGTTTTTGTTAGTTACAATTATCTGAACTGTATTGGTCGGATTTCTTTTTGTTTAGGGGATGGATAGGCTATGTTTGTGCGATTGCGTCTCTCTTTTTAGCGGGTTTCATACTTCTTACGAGATGTTTCAGCAATAGGGAGAAAGCAATGATCGAGCTGAAAGTTATCACACCTCCTCCTATGAACACAATGGAACAGCTTTTAGCGGTCCAAAACGCGATTTCGCAGCTCGAAGAGCTAATCCAAGACGGAAACATTGTTCTACTCAAGTTCCGAGCTTTATTACTCTCACTTTTCCCACAGGCGAGTGAAAAGTTTGCAGTTGCGGTTGTCATTGCTGCGTTGATGATGGTATTCATGCCTTGTAACTACTTGGTTCTGGTGGTGTTTCTAGAGCTGTTCACCAGATATTCGCCACCGCGTAGAGCAAGCACAGAGCGGCTAATGCGGCGGCTTAAAGAGTGGTGGTTCAGCATTCCGGCTGCTCCAGTGGTTCTCGAACAGAACAAAGACGATAACAAGAAAACCAAGTAACACATGTGAAAACGTTGCTTCACCCCCACGAGAGAACAAGTAAGCGGAGACACGATTTGGTTCATAAGAGAAACTAGTAGGTAATGCGTAAACTGTTAGTTATGTGTGTTTAATTTGTATATTACAGAGTACATTTTTATCAACCAGAACGGAACTTGTAAACTTGATAGAAACATAGCTAACGTTCCGTGGTAAAATCACATTTAACTGAAATAACAGCAGGGTACAGAAGTAAAATCATCTTACAAAAAATATTTGTTCTTTTTTTACCGGGGCACAAAATTAAACAAACATTTTTATTCATAATAATCACACAACAAAAGTGAAGCCTCTCTCTCTCTCTCCCACTCTACCTGCTCGAGGTTTGCTTACAAAGCAGCAGCATTCTGCGGCTGCTCTGTGTGGAGAGGTTCCTGTAACTCTGGGTTTATTGGAAACAAATGGCATTGTGCGTATTGTGCCATCAACTGATCCACAAGAACTAAAGCCACCATTGCTTCCACCATTGGCACAGCTGCAACGAACCCGAAACCAATATCAAAATCCTTAGTAATAAAGTGAACTANTTCCAGTGTCAAATTCTCGTGGTCTACCAAATCTTCTGGAAGTACAACTTGGTGGACTTGGGAGACATAGGCAAGAATCTGGAGACACAAAAAAAAAAAAAAAGACAAACATAAGCAAGTCCAGAAGCAAATATATAAGAGTTGCGTGCATCTGTAGAAAATGGGTTAATTAGGTTTTTACTAAGGTAAATTCTCGTTGCAATACTAAGAAAAAGAGAACAGAGGTGAGAAAGAACAAAAAAAAATGTCATAAAGGATATGAAGAGTTCAATGATACCATTTGCAAATTCAGAAAGTAAACACACCTCAGTTCCTGCGAATTGCTTCAAAATTTTCTTGGCCAAAGCTCCAGGAGCAACTCTTCCAATGGTCTCTCTAGCTGAAGACCTCCCTCCACCCTTGAAAAGAATCACACTAAAGGTAAGTTAAGCCGGACAATGCCTTTAAACTACATAAAACCTTACCAAGAGAAGTAGCATTTAAATAAGTTAGACAAAAGATACCTGCACAGATCTGACACCATACTTCATGTCATAAGTTGCATCAGCATGCGATGGTCTATAGGCAACCGACATTTCACTGTAATCCTGAAAATCCACAGAGTCTATCAAAGGTTAGAGAGACTACATAAAACCTCCAAGCTTTCTATTCGATTATGCTTTCTCTAATGCCAATTACAAACAATCTATCTATCAATATCAAGCTAATTAATATGCATAGATATGTTCAAAAAACTTACAAGTCCTCTCTGATCTGTGTTTGGCACAAACACATGGATAGGTGTTCCTGTCGTCATTCCTGTATTTTATATATGTTAACAGTCAGAACAAGGTTGAGACACTAATTAAAAATTCAAGCCATGAAAAGAGAAACTAAACTAGACCTTCGGAGACTCCAGAAGATATCCTGCAGGTATCAGTTTCTTTTCTAGGAGTGGTGATCCTGCTCTGACCAGGTCTCCTAATAAACCAAACCAACATGTAAGAGAACCTCATCAAGAGATCATCTTTCTAAGGTTACATACATAATAAGAGCTTTGTTCCTGAATATACCTCCTATCAAGATCAAATTGCAAATCAGATTCAGAGAGAGGAATTCGAGGAGGACATCCATCAATGATACAACCAACTCCTCCTCCATGTGATTCTCCAAACGTGGAAACTCTAAAATGAGTCCCATATGAGCTTCCAGTAGCTTGTATCTCTGCCAATTTTAAAAACCCAATATCAAAAACTATTAAAAGCTTTGACCTTTTCAATCTCCCCTCTGTGTTCTAATGGAAATGTGAATCAATTCAATCAACCAGAACTACCCTAAAGATTCAAATCACACATCTTTCTTCTTTACGCTAGAAATTTTCGAAAATAATCGGGGAGAGAGAGAACTCACGGAAGTTCTTCCTGGGTTGGGAACGGATTGAGATCTGAACGGCGGGAGAAGAGAGACGACGGAGCTCCGAGGGAAGAGAAGAAGAACCGGGTTTGGTGGATCCGAGAATGGATTTGGAAGTGAGAGAAGACGCCATGATCAGGATTCGAAAGAGGAGGGATTGAGAAAGGTTTAAAGGAGGAGAGAAATTGGGGAGTTGGTGGCAAATTTTGGGGGTAGGTGAGTTTAAGCCATCATATATATGGCTTTGATGGCTTCGTTGTGGTCTTCTTCTTCGTTGATGGAAATGGAGGCGCAAATGCAAATGCAAAAGCAAAAATCTCTACCTACCAACACTAACCCAAAACGACGAGTACCAAACCAAATACATTTGTTACGAACTTTATAAATGTTTAACCGGAACTGATTCAAATGAAATTAAGTTTTGGTCTATCTCCGGTTTTGGTTTACCTTCCAAGTCAACTTGTTATCGGATGGATACGAATGATTTGTAAATCATACAGAATTATAAATATGAAAATCCAAATATATGAATTTTGAAATAACGTTTTTTTTTGGATTTGAATTTGTTCACTTTCAAATATATTTAAAACATAAAATAAATTTTAAAATCCAAAAATAAATCATTAAACAAATAATATAGGGTTTAACAAGTATTTATAAATCATAAAACCAATACACATAAATTTGATAAGTTATTTAAAATCAATGATTAAATAACATATGATTTTAATGGAATCCATTAAAATATTCCATTAAAACCATAGAACCAATAGCATCCCCTTAAAATAAATTATTGAAACTAAAAAGAATAATAATAAATACTGATAACATTTAAAATTTAAATAGTTTTTTACATATTTAAAAATATATATATTTAGTAATTTTTTAACCAGATTTGAATATCACCTATTCCACTTTTATAAGAAGAAATTCTTTTTTTTTTTACATATATGCATGTAAATTAGTATAATTATATTTTGGTTTTAAATTAATGTTCGTATTTTGTCAAAGGAAATAAAGTAAATTGTTTTTTTACAATTTTTAACATCTGCTCGATAAAATCACCAAATCAATTTTATTAGATGTATTAGGACTGTTGATAATTCTTATGATAAAAAAAGTATTAGGACGGATAATAATTATTAATTAGAGAGTTACATTTGTTATCTAAATCACTTACAATAAGGTTTTAGTTGAATCTCCTTCGATTTATATTCATGTACACTTTTTGGCCAAACAAAAAAGAATCACTACAAAAAAAGTTAAATTCGTATCATTGCCTACGTTTGCATTCATATAGTGATAATTAGACTTTACCTTCACAACAGTTCTTACCTTCACAACAGTCGTTATGAATCCAACTATGATTTAATTTTAGTAATTTTGGCCAAAAAGAGTGGAATATGTTTATGATCAACCATTTTATGAGGTAACCATCTAGATCCTGAAAATTTTGGAAATAAGGATCAGAATTTAGAACATACATATATCTACACTGAGCGTAAATACTGAGTGGCAAATCTAAAAAAAATATTTGTATGGGGCACAAATAATTATTAATGATAATATTAAATTTGTATGTAATAAAATATTATATAATTATAACTTTATCATCTTAACTATAATTAAATATAATTTTTAGTTGGTTATATATATATATATATATATATTTATGTGTGATTGCATGGTAGAATAAAAATTATATTTAACTATATATTATTTATATAATTAAAACCATAATTAGATTAGATGACTAAAAAAAGCAATAATATTTGTTTACTACTTTTACAAATACTCCATTTTAATTTAAATGTAAATATACTTAACAATAGGAAAAGAAAATTAAAATTTTGTTAACTAACCATGAAAATAGAAGATAAAAATAAAAGTGAAAGACTATAAAGAAATCATAAAGAATAACTAAGACATTTAATTAAAAAAAAATTGAAGTATAGAACTCGTTACCTTGCAAGACCACCCTCTTTTGGGCTTAAGACCTTCTTTTTCGTTTAGTATCTTCCACTAGGTCGAAAAGAGAACTCTAGACTGGAAAACTCTTTCCCTTGTAGTCGTTTTCTCCTGTTTAATATCATTTGTAACCCATTTATTTAGCCTTAATTCTCTAAGCTTTTTAGGGTTTGTTGAAGATAGTTTATCAAGTTCTGAGAAAGAAGAACATCAAATTCTGAATCATGTCTTCTGCTATGGACAAGGTGTTGATGGCTATGTCTCTAAAAGAAGAAGAAGAGCCTTTCGAGATGTCCGGATCTCCCGAAGTTTTTATCTATGGCGAGAAATTCGATTAGCCTCATAGATTGAACCCTGAACCCTTTGTTCCAGTCGATGAAGAACCTCATTCGAGATATGCCTATAAAATGGCATAAACCAGGGAGAATGAGGAGGATTACTTTATCGAATGAAAGGTTTCAGTCTATATTCAATACAGAGCATGATCTGTTGGAAGTGCTAGCTAAGGGCGCTCATACTTACAATGATTGGTCGCTAGCAGTGGATAAATGGTATGAGAATTCGCCTCCTAATTATCTCCAACGAATTCCTATTTGGGTGTAGATCTGGAATCTTCTAGTGAATTACTACATTGCTAAAGATATTACAGCTCTTGGGGAATTGAAAGGGGAAGTACTCGAAGTGGCATTTTATACGAACAAACCTCAAATCCAAGAGTTCGTTAGAGTGAAGGTGCTTTTTGATTTTTCTCGGCCTTTGAGGAGATCCAAAGAGTTGAAACTGCCAAAAGGTGAGTCTACAGTAGTGCGATTTCAATATGAGAGAGTTCAAAAGCGTTGTTTTAAATGTCAAAGGTTGACATATGAGAGGGAGAGGTCAAGAGGTTGGATTTAGAAGAAGAATCTTATAAATTGGGTTCTCCTATGCCTAAATTGCTTAAACCCCTGTTCTTGAAAGAAGTAGATCCCTTTTTTGGCATTCTTAGGGAAGATCAGGTGGGGATTGACTGTTCTACTGGAAGACAGAGGATTGCAGCAGATGTGTTGGATGGTATGAGACAGTACTTACTGGTGAATAATAATGGAGATTGGCAAGTGAAAGCCGACATGATTAGAATATCAGTCAGACAGGTGGAGAAGGATCCGATTGCAAAAAAGACTATTCTCATAATGGAGGTTGCCCCGATTATTCATTTGGATGTGAATAAGGATAAGAGTTTAGTTTCTGGCTTTGAAGGATTTGATGGAAGCTCTCAGACAAATACACTTATGCAGACTGGTCCTTATCTGAAGAATGATGAGGTTTCATTGAGTTTGGAGAATCAGCAAGGGTGAGTACGGTAAAAATCAGGATCCAGTTTTGGTGGGTTCTTTCTTGGCTTTGTCTCAACCCTTTCAGGATAGGGCTACGGGTTTTAGGTCTGGCTTTTTTGAAGCTATATCTTCCAGCTCAAAGCCAACAAAAGGGGAAGTCAAAGAAAAGACCTCCAACTAGAATTAAAAAGCTTAAACCAAAAGGTCTTGATATATCTGGTGGTGGTTCTAACTCCCAGCTGGATTTAAATCGGTATGCAAATGATAAGAAGAAAAAGCAGTTTATGGAGGAGAAAGCACTGCAAAAGTCCCCAAGTTTAACCCTTATATGGTGCTCCTAAATGAGGGATCACCCAATGTTTAATGAGCATCCTTAGTTAGAATTGTCAAGGCTTGGGACGGTCTCAAGACTTGGTGATTTCTCGTCTCAGACTTGGTGATTACTCGTCTCAAGGAGATGCTTAAAAAACATTTCCCTGAGATTTTGTTTTTGATGGAGATGATGCAATGTAGATATAGTTTAGTGGATTTGTATGTTGGGGTATGATAGACTTTTAATTGTGGACCCTGTTGGAGAATATGGGGGTTTAGCTTTTTTGTGGAAGAACAGTATCCAATTGGATATCCTTTTTGAGGATAAAAATTTGATTGATGTTCAAGTTCAGTTTCGTGCGTCAAATTTTTATCTCTCATGTGTATATGGCGACCTGAATATTAGTATGAGAAATGTAGTATGGGAAGAATTAGTAGGTGTTGTGTTGGAAGAAGAGACAAATAGTATATGATTGGGGACTTCAATGCTATTTTCCATAATGGAGAAAAGATAGAGAGAGGGGAGAGAGGTTAGAAGAAGGGATATTTTCTTTAAGGTCTTCTCTGAAATGGTGGAAATAAGTGATATAGTGAAATTACTTAGTACCGAAAATAAATTCACATGATTTGATCCGCAAACGGATTTGTCTGCTCCGACCACAGCTACCATTCAGACCGATAGAGTATCATTGACATAGAGGCTTGAACAATACCATTAGGTCCATTATACAGGTAGAGGAACTTGGAAGTGAATCAATCGAAAACTATAATAATATCTATATTTAGACAACAAAACAAAATAAAACTAAAAATATCGAATCACTATAATCTACGTGGCAGTCCATAGTTATGGAATGTCCTAATCATCCCATCCAAGCTCGCCGTCACGATGACCAGCCTCCACGCCTCGGCAAAATCAAACCCGCCGACGGGGAGGGTAGTACTATCGTAAATTCCTACATTCATCATCAGTAGCTTCTCCTCCGGCCACGTGGCGGTAACACGGCAGGACCGAGACAATCTCCCGGAGCTTTGTAATTGTCTCAGCGCTCGCCCTGATTCGACCGCTTTCGATACTTCCATTCCTGGCGCAGTCCAAGCCGCCGCCGCGGATACACCCGGCGATTTAAAATACTCGAAAGAACTCGACGATTCCGCTCGTTTCTTCGCCGGACAACCATCGTTGTTCCAGAGATAGATTCCGAGACCTCGTCGGACTGATAAAATATTCTTCCCGGCGGAATAAACAAACGACGCCGACGATTGTCTCCCATATTTCGACGGAGCTGAAACATAAAAAAAAACCTCAAAACACGATTTCAAGAATTGTAAAAAAGAATACGACTCAGATGATTCAAGGTTCTACCTTTGAATTTGTGAAAGATTTGAGCTTTATCAAATACTCGAACTTTCGAATCGTCGGAAGATACCATTACTCTCTCGGAGCTTCCAGGACAAAACTCAACGGCGGTGATTCTATTCCGTCCCCGGATAAGAATCTGTTCATCCATCATCACATCGTTACCTGAGATTTGATAGAACCTACAAGTTCCGGTGATGCAACCAACAACGAACCCCTGAAGCCAGAACAGAGCAAATCTCAGTGATGATGATCTTTGGAATAAAAAAGAGAGACCAGTGAATGACAAAAATTTACATTTCCGTTTGGTTGGTAACTAATAGCAGAAATGGAATCATGGACATCGGTCCAAACGACGACTCTCTCTTCCGACAAACCCCAGATTCGAGCTTTTCCATCTATAGATCCACTTATGAAGTTGTTCTTATTTACAGGATTGAATTGAACACAAGTCACTGTATTTGGAAAGACAAAAGCAACAAACAGTAGTGAGTAAACAAACAAAACGTTTTTGCAAAGATTTGAGAACAACTTGAGATGAGAAAACAAGTTACCGTAGTTGTTATGATGGAAGACATGAAGACATTGATCACAACCAATTCTCCATAACCGGACTGTCTTGTCCTTAGAAGCTGAAACAAGCAACTGCAAAAAGCCCAAAAACAGATTCATAAGTAATGAAACAAAGAAAAAGATTTTAAACAAACGACCAAACAAACTAACACTCACGTTTGAGTCTGACCATGCTAAGTCCAAGACATCTCCGGTATGACCATAGAGTTCTTGAAACGGTGTTTCTTCGATATGAAAAGCTTTCTGAGGGAACAGAACCAATGCTTCTTGTTGGCTTATTGGTTCTTGCTGTCGCATAAAAGAGGCGAGTAAAGAATCCGATAGCGTGATTCGCCATATCTTTACAACTCCATCTTCACCTCCTGTAGCTAAGTATTTACCATCAGGACTAAACTTCAATACCCAAATTTTCCCCTTGTGTCCATTAATCTTTTGTACCATGTAAGTTGCAGATAACTCTACATGACTCTTCTTATTAGTCTTCACCTTCACTTTGCTCATCGTCGCTTCACTCGATTTGTTGTATTTGAAATCTTTATCCTTTTCTCCTGCAAAGCAACTAAACAACCATTTCTTCGCGCTTTTCTTGCCGAGACTCCGAGATGGACTTACAGAAGCACTGGTTAAGATCTCTTCTGAAACATCATCATCATCCTCTCCTTCTAGTTCATCATCAGACATTGAAGTGGTTGATCCATAATTCTCCTCTCTAACACAACACTGCAACTCATTATCACATAGAGATGAATCTGAAGAAGAACTAGTAACCTCATCGCTTGTCATCCTCTCCAAACTCAAGGACTCAAATCTCTCTTTTACTAATAAACCCATTCTCTTGAGAAACCTTTCACGACGCTCCTCAACACTAACTGGCTCACCTGACCAAACTAGAAACTCTGCTTCTTCTTCTTCTTCTACTACTACTAGTTGTTCACCAACAGACAAAACATCGGATGAATCAAAGAACACATCATCAACAACTTCACTTCTTCCCACCACACTCATCATTTCAATCACAACTTTGCAAAAAAGAAAAAAAGCTTCTTCCTTTTTCCTTTATATATAAACCTTCTTCTTGTAGCCTCAACGCAGTACACGGACCGTAAACTCCTCAATGTTTAAACCTAAGACCAAAAGTGTGAAACCAAATCTTCCATTAGAAACAACAACAACAAAGAAAAAAACTAACCCGACTCAATCCTCTGAACTTGCATAAATCGATGTGAAATGTTCATTCACTACAAAGGTACTAACTTAAGGATAATATATAGAACAAGAAAAGACGGTTCCTGAAACTAAGGAAGTGAATAGAATAAGCAATCAAAAGCCTCTAACCAAAAAAAAGTGAGTACCTTTGTCTCAGTAAGAAGCAATGAAGTCAAATTCGGAATTGGGTCGGGGGTTTTGATTTGATGTTCTTTCTTCAAACCTCAGCAAGACTTGTTATTGTTATATCATCGGTGTGTGAGGGGAGATGTAAAAATAGACAGAACATTCACATTATGTGTCATCACAGTCGAGTAGGTTGGGTTCATCAATGGCGGCCCAATGAGAATCTCTGTGATATTTTTTGACGGCGAAGTGGCCGCGATTCAGGAGACAGGAGACAATTAAAACCTCTTACTCTCCCGACCAATCTCTCAGACTCTTTTACTCTGTTTTTTGTTTTTGTGCCTTTTTATGTTATTTTGGGTTTTATGTCTCTTCTGCAACAACGGCGAATTAAAAAGAAAAAACTTTTTAGAATCAGAACCATGATTAGTGCGCAGAACAAACGAGAAGACACGGTTGTCGACATAACCCGGATTAAGTAATTAATTTACCTGCAAAATTGGAAAAATTCTTACTTTACTTTACGTTCTTTCTGACAATTTTTTAGCTGCTTACAAAAAAATACACTTAACATTTTAGCTAATTTAGTCCTTTTTTGTTTAAGAAATATTATACAATTCTGAAAAAAAAAAAATACCATTTTATTTAATTATCTCGTATCTTCGGTAAAATGAAAATTGTAATGAGTGGTTGTGATCCAAAACTATACTAGAAGACTTCTATGGATCGGATATGCATACTGACCCTTTTTTCTTTTAACAGTGTAATACGTTTTATGGTGATGTTTGCGTGAGAAAGTGAATTGGGTATGTTTGTGTAAATTTACCACATAAAAGACATTTCGTTTTCACCTTTATTTCTCCTGACGTAGTTCGTCCTATTTTAAACAAAGTAGTAAATACATGCTTTTTCTTCTTCTTTTTCCATGTAAATAATTTGTAATTGTACTAATGGAGATGGTATATTCTTTCTTTTTTTTGTCAAACAAAGTTAATACATGCTCGGTCGCATTTGGGGGTCAGTAAATTAGCGGTGCATTCAACATCACTGTGTTTCACCATATATATATATTCATCAGTTGAGTTTCGTTTAGTACTTGTTTGTAAAGTTATAATGTGATTTTATTCTTAAGTATTTATAACGTTATTTCAATGTAGTGGCAGTACGTAGTTTTCGTATATCAGCAATATCCTTCAAGTACCCTTGTTCGTTAGAACAGTTAATTACTAATGCATCATTTTATCCAATCATATAGTTATATGTATTGAAACTAGAAACAAGAATGTGAATGTTCGTACATACACTTAACGGAATATATATAAGAGACTTTAGTACGATACCTGCGTATAGTAATCTTGACTGTAGTTTTGGACTCAGACTGAGCTTCTAGCTATGCAACAATGGCGGAATCTTCAAAATTAGAAAGAGAGTTAGAGAGAGAGAGAGAGAGAGAGAGAGAGGGCTCGCTCATGTATGTAATGTAATGTAACATTAGTCGTCGACGATATATGGGCTTATATAGTTATATATGTATATTGTATATAGGCATGAGGTATCTATACAAATGTATCCTATGAGCAAAAGTTACAATATGCTTATATGCAAACAATTTTGTTCAAAAAAAAAAAAAAAAGCTTATATGCAAACAAATAATTTGATTACATTTCCAAATAATTGAAACAATTTGGTTCGAGAAAAAAACAAAGATTGGGAAATATATGACAACTATTTCTTCCCCAGCTTGTAGGAACGCATAATCTTCTCAATTCTGTGTTCATGGCATATCGCATATACATGCACACACAAACAAAAAGAAAAAAAAATTACATGCGGATAATACAAATCTACAATTATAGGACTAAATGATTCATTGGATGCCAATCATAAATTAATAAATATTTTACGAGTAACATAATGCGACAACTCGCTACCTTTTTATTTTTGTGATTTGAGAGGTGATATTGTTCGTATCTCAAGAGATTTGATTGGTCAAACTACGCACGTAATTTTGGTGATGAATTAACAACTAATAAAAACAAAATCTGCAACTTGTTTGGTTATACGGTACCATACCAAATTACCTAACTCGTATCTTCGTCATGCAAATTATTGAACTATGAAGCAAATGAGTACATAATATCCAATTATATAAAAATAAAAAGGTCATTCTTAGTTTATTACAGACTTATGGTGGATATATCTTGAACGTGGAATGTTTCGAATTGTTGAACTTTTTACATCATAATGGAACTCTCTCTTTTTATTTTTAATATTTTTAGATTACGATAAAGTTTATCAACGAGAGAGTGTTGTTCAAGTTTTACATTTGATTCCGTAAGTAGAGTACTCTACACGACTACACGCATGGTCTTTAAAGAGTTCTGTATTTTTGCTTCATGTCTTTATGTGGTTGAGTTTGAATTTGTGATTGGAAGTTAATACTTTTCTATTTGATGATACGTGGCGGAGTTCGAATTTGTTACGAAAAATAGTTTCGTATAGTTTAAATTAGTAGTTTCATCGATGTACGTTAGTTACTACGTAGTAATGGGAGAGTTCATCTTTCGACGAAGCCTAAGTAAAAAAAATAGGCTAATTAATTAATTTTATCTTGACGCCAAAAAGAGGTGAACTAATTGTACCATATAAGTTAAAATTAAAGTATTTACGAAAAGTATACTAAACTCTATAGCTACTGTCTCGAGTCCCATGCAATTGTTGACTTATTCCTTGGACCGGTCAATCTGTGTAGAATACACCACAACAATGTGACATAGAAACGAATTTACACCTGTCAAAGGAACGAGTTTACGCGAACATAGCATATATATATACACCCTAGCTACAAGATGATTATAATGTAGAAAGTATTATCGAACTTGAAAGAACTAGTTAGCAACTTATTATTATTATATGTGATCTAATTACTTAGACAAATCATGTAACTAAACGTATAATTAATATCGAATTTGTAGTGAAAAAGTTAAAAATTTACAATTTAGTTTCCGGACATATACATATCCGTTTCTTACTGGCTAAATGGTTTACTCTTGGATTTAGTTGTGATTAATGATTAATACATCATGATTAGGGATGGAGATACGGATATCGATATCTTGGCTAGTTGATTGATAAATTAATAAGATTTGGGTGATTAAATAGGGTTTATGATAAGATTTTGCATGTGATTAATCTCTGGGATTAATTAATCGCCCAATTAATTGATTTATACTTTGCGGTCAGGGTTGTATGTTTGTCAAAGTATATTTCCTACCTAACACTTATTTGTTTGTTTGACATGGCTTAGGATTCTAAAAACGATAAACTTGAAAAGATTAGCTAAGAAGTGAGCTTGCAAAATTTCGAAAGAGCACGAAACTCATCGAAATCGATATACATAGGAAAAGTTAAGTAAATGAAAATTGAAAATTAGATGGTGATTCGGGGTTCGGAATGATAGATTATTTTCAATCATGCCTTATTAGTGAAGAGTCTATGGGCATTAATGGATTCACATCTAAAACCTCTTAAGGAAAAAGTTACTGAAAGTTTAAATGTTATCCAAACTCGGATCCATTAATTCGTAGAAAATATTACGTGTCATGGTTAGTGTCATGGTTTATGGTCTAAAGAAACACCATTTCATCTAAATCGTTATACAACTTAGGTTTGAATTATAAATAAATAAATAAAACTTAGGTTTGAATTATACATACCATGATAATGACCAAGACTGAGAAAAAAAAGCATTACAATTTTAATGTGAATCCAATGGGGAATCATATACTAGTTAACTAGTATACAAAAAAATAAAAACATAAATACGCTACAAGAAAAAAAAAAATGGGATGATGATTATTGATGAGTAGTCTAACATTGAGGCATTCATGTGGGCAAAAAACTCTTAAGACATATATATAGAATTGGATGGAAGTTACGAAATGGGAGAAATACATAGCTAAATCGTAATAATGGTTTGCTAATAATGGTTTGCAAAAAATAGATCATCAGAGAGGGAGAGATGTCACCCTTAAAAAGCTCTACAAGCCCATGTTTAGAAGACTAAAGGCTTTTCAATTATAAACATTTCTCTTCTAAGGTGGTTGCATCTAACCGTAACCTTTCGTTAATTAAAAATTAAGGAATAAGTCTGATACTAGATTATGACCCGCGGTATACTGCGAAGTAAGTTTTTTTTTTAAATATATTATTTTAATAATAATTTTACTAATATACTCTTTTGTTAATTTTAGTGATTTAATATATAAATTGTGGTATACCTCATAATAATTTTTGTTTACTACAATCTTAATTAAATCAGTTTGGTTCCGACGTATTTTATAGTGATGTTGTTAAAACATTAAAATGAGGATTTAACCCGTATTGAAATATCATATTACTGATAGTTTATTTTTTAGTATTATCAATTCAATCTTGTAATGTCATATAACCCGTCATGTAATATAACTCGTTTGTGTAATTTTGCAAATTTAATATATTTAAATATTTATAATTTTAAGCTTTTTATTAAGTTTAGATGTATCAGTTATAAATTATAAACTTCTTAAAATTTTATAATTTACTATATACAGTAAATTTACTATATATGTATGTTGAACACACATTTTTATATTAATTGATTAATATATGTTTGTTTAAAAAAATTCAAATCACAATATATGCAAGAAAAATACACCTTTTTATTAACTTTAAGTATTATATGATGATTCACTACATTTACATTTTAAAATCAAAAAGAGATGATAGGAGAATATTTTTTTTTTTATTTGGAATAAATCTTTTAAATATCTATATTAATTATAGAACATTATATATATGAATATTTAAAATATTTTTATTGTGTTTGGTTATAAGGATAGTAGAGAAAGTTAACAAAACTTGTTTGGCTACGAATATAAGCATTAAATAGCATTCAATGTAAAAACTTTCCAAAAAACATTTTTGAGCAAAAACACTAGTATAGATATATAATAAAGCTAAGTGACGTACTGTATATGGCAAGCTTCTCAAATCCTTGTTTTTTTTCACCTAAGATTTCACCATCCAATTTTTCTAGTTATTATTGCTTGTGTATATATTACAGTAAAACTTCTATAAATTAATAATATTGGGACCATAAAATTATATTAATTTATAAAAGTTTTAATTTCTCGATAAATTAATAATTATTAATGTATAGAGAGATTTTCCTAATTTGGTAAAAAAAATTTAAAATAAGATTTAATCATTATAATTAATATTTTTATAAAATCAATTAAAATGAAAATAACAGTTATCATGTTTTGAAGATAGTACTCACAACTTTTTATATAATAAAAATATTAAAAATGAATTGTATCAAAAATTAATGTGTATATATATACATATATTTAGATAATTTTATATAATTATTAATTTATATATTACAGTAAAACTTCTATAAATTAATAATGTTGGGACCATGAAATTATATTAATTTATTAAAGTTTTAATTTCTCGATAAATTAATAATTATTAATGTATAGAGAGATTTTCCTAATTTGGTAAAAAAAAATAAAAATAAGATTTAATCATTATAATTAATATTTTTATAAAATCAGTTAAAATGAAAATAACAATTATCATGTTTTGAAGATAGTACTCACAGATTTTTATATAGTCAAAATATTAAAAATGAATTCTAATAAAAATTAACGTGTATATATATATACATATATTTAGATAATTTTATATAATTATTAATTTATATTATTGATGGGACCATATATTTACAAATGATTTTCAAAAAAATTATTATCTTATTATCTTATTATATTATCGAATTATGTCCAAAATTAAACTAGTCCCAACTCGGGACCGAATAAATTTATTAATTTATAGAAATTATTAATTTACAGAGTATTAATTTGTAGATGTTCTATTGTATTATGTATCCAAGAGTAAAGGTTTGCTTTGGCTACAAACCAGCTCCAAGTAGAAGAAAATTTACATTTCTTTGGGTTAAATTGTTGACTCTTTAAAAAAAAAAAGTGAGTGAATTTACCTTATTGTGGAAAAATCATATACATATACAGCAAAAACAAACCTTTACTCTTGGATAATGTAATTATTTTGTTTTAAGAAGAAAAAGAAAGAGGAAAAATACTTTTGTTCACCTCTAAGGTGAACTCCTTTTTTCACTTTCTCTTTTTCAACCAATCAGAATCTTATATATTATTTTATTTAGAAAATAAATTAAATTTAATTTAAAAACTAAACATATTAAAGAAATAAATTCTATATACTTTTAATTAAAGAAAGTTAAATATTGGTTTGATTTAAATTTTACAATTAAAACGAAATTATTTGTCGGTTTGATTTTACAAATAAGATGATTAGGGTTTAGATTTTATAATTGAAAACGAAATTATATGTCGGTTTGGGTTTACAAATGAAGTGGTTAGGGTTTAGATTTTATAATTAAAACGAAATTATGTGTCGGTTTGAGTTTAGAAATGAAGTGGTTAAAGTTTAGATTTTACAATTAAAACGAAATTATATGTCGATTTGGGTTAACAAATAAGATGGTTAGGATTTAAATTTTACAATAGGAACAAAATAATATGTCGGTTTGAGTTTACAAATGAGAGTTTTAGAGTTTAGATTTTACAATTAGAATGAAATTATATGTTGGTTTGGATTTACAAATGAGAAGGTCAGAGTTTAGATTTTATAATTAAAAAGAAATTATATGTTGGTTAGAGTTTATAAAAAACGGTTTAAATTTTTAATTTTGTAATAATATATATAGATTTTGTTTACTTATTTTATCCATTATTTTATAAAGAGGTAAATGAGTAGATTCTTAGATGAATAGAGTTGAACAAAGAGGTTGGAACCTAATAATTGTTCTTTTAAGAGTCAACAATTTATCCCAAAGATAAATTATCATTTTCTTCTACTTGGAGCCGGTTTGTAGTAAGCACTTTTTAAACCATGATATGATATGAATTACCTTCTTTGATCGATTGAAGAACACAGACAGATCTAGCGGCTGACATTAAAAACATAAATAAAAATCAACGGCTACGATTAGACACTTTCCAACCGAAGCAGCCAAAAAAAAAAAAAAAGAACCTACTGAGTGAGAGAGAGAAACTTGGACCTAAGAAAGACATTTTTTGGGAAGTAGTACGGTCTTCTCCTTCTCCATTCCCCTCTGGAAACCCTAAAAAGCGATGAAGCCTCCTCGTTAGTTTATTATTTTACGCGTCAGAACAGATTGTTTTTAATTTGAAGAAGAACCACCGCGACACCCCCCTTTGCTAGGGTTTATCTCTCTCCGATTTCTCTCTCTGGGTAAATGGCATCGTGAGTCTCCCCTTCTTCCTTCCTTCCTTCCTTCTTCTTCTTCTCTCTGTCTCAATACTGTTTTGCGTTTTTTTGATTTTAGGGTTTCGTGGAATTTGAAGAAGCTTCAATTAGGAGATTTGAATTTAGTGTTTTGGGGTTGGTTTAATTATTGTTCAATTAGTAATGGGTCTGATTCATTCTTCGTTGTATCCATCATTGATTCATTCTCTTTCTGAACAGGATCTTCGAAATCACTCTTGTTCTCATTTCAAAGATTAGATTTTTTTCTAGGATTCTGAATTTAATTAGGCCTTTGATCTTAGCTCTGTCCGGAAATTTTTTTTTTTGGCATTTAAGTAAGTCTAATTTGGTGTAGAATCTTATGCATTTCTGTTCTTTTGAGATATGTTTCTGCTTTGAGTGTTGAGCACCTCAATAAACTCTTGGATCTTTACCATTTTAGCAAAACATGTTTCTGATAAGTTTTCCTTATATTGCTTCTTTGTCTCACGCTCTACGTGACACTCCTTGGTTGGTATTCTGGTCATTTTAATCTTTGGTTGGCTTTGATATCTCTCTTGCAGATTTTCCCAGTAGACATTTAGTATTGATTTGCAGCCTAATTTAAGGGTGATAAATGAGTGGTTCGGGGAGAAAACGTGTTTCTAAGTGGGATACCAAGGAAGAAGATACTCAGCATCCTAGTGGGAATGATTACCCTGGGAAATCAGGTTTCCGTGACAATGATCCCAAGCACTCACGGTTCTATCCAGAGGGAAATGGTAGAAATGGAAGTAGGAGAGCTGGTCCGGATGATGATGATGATGATGATGAGCATCTGAAATCTAGACAACACTCAGGAGAAGCTTGGCCATCCAGAAGCAGAGTTTCACATGAAGATGGTGATGCCATGATGGGTTACTATGATGATCCTAGAAACTCTTCTGAACAAGATGAAAGCAGACAACAGTATTTCCGCCAATCAGCTTCCAAGGACCGGGCTAGAACCCGTAGGTCAGTTTCTGTTACAAATGTCTTAATGCTTTTGTTTCTCATTTAACAACATTGTAATTGCGTTTGATTGATTTTTGTTCGACTGCTGTGCTTTCTTCAGGAGTGGGAGTAGAAGTAACAGCAGGAGCAGGAGCCGAAGCCCATCGCAGAGAGTAAGGCGAGATGGAGGAGGATCCTATGACAGGCACAAGACGAGAGCACGGGTTTCCCCAAGGTCAGGGAGAGAATTTGATGGTAGACACAATAGAGCTGGTGACTATGATTGGGATGGTAGCAATAGAAAGACAAGGGATACCAAATATTATACCGAAGATGCCCGGGAACAACAGCCCATAAGGGTCGGTGGCAGGACTGACTATAGCTCTGATTTTCCGGAGGATAATACTAATTCAAGAAGAGAAACTTCAGATCCAATCTCGAGAAACTACAGAAATGAAGCAGGGAGAGACAGAGAAACACATAGAAGGGATGCTCCCGAGGGAGAATTCCACAGGAGCTCCAATGTTCCATGCAGATTTTTTGCTTCAGGTTCAGGGTATTGTCGCAATGGAAACAATTGTAGGTTTTCTCATCATGGTGCTCCTTCTGCAAGGGGAAGTCCTGAGAGAAAACCGCAAGACGAGATGTATAGTAGACATGACAACAATAATTATAGTGGCACAACAGAGAGGATGCGGAACAGTCATAGATGGAATGATGTTGAAAAATCAGATGCAAGAAAGTCCAATGAGGTTGAAATTTCTCGTGTCAGTAAAGGTATGTCTGACGCCAAGGGGAATAATAGCAGCTGGATTGATGATATGGAGATGTCTCCAGATTGGAATTACGGTGTTAAAACTGTAAAGAAACCTGTGAACGAAGAACATGGTAGCATATCCCAGAGCTCACAGTCACAAATCCTTAAAGATACTTTGGCACCTGCTTATGAGCATGCTGTTGCATCAATAGCTCAGCAAGATGGAAATCGAAGGACTGTTGGTATGTTTTCAACCGTGGGTGAAAAGACTGTAGCTTCTTCGCATCACAACAATTTCATTAACAACCTAGCTACCACAGCTCCTCCGGTCCAAGCATTTAGTCAGAACACTGAAAATCATATGGCAGTGCCTTACCAAAGCACACCGCTAGCTGTTGGAGGAAGCCAAGTGCTGCTACCTGCTGCTACAAATCTTCCCGGTGGCTTAAACTCGAGCAATCCTGAAAACGGAAATGCTCTAAACAATGTGAGTAGGGAAGAGCTCAATCATATTAGCAACATCTCAGCATCTCTAGCACAGTTTTTTGGTAATGGGCAGCCAATTCCAATCCCGAACCTTCACTCTACATTGAATCCCAAACTGGCTATGCAGGTGCCTGGAGTGTATGGAGTAAAGGAACAATCTTCACATACTCAAAGTGACTTCCCCAGTAATAATTCTATCCATACCGGAGGAGTTCCAGCGGTTCCTGCATTACAGATACACAACAGCGAGGCACAGCAAGTGCAGATTCCCGAAAATTTGGTCTCATTAGCTGTAAATCCAAAGCCTTTATCTGAGGAAAACCAGGACAAAAAGACAGATGAAGAAGCTAGTAAAAAGCCAGACGGAAAAAAGACGGGAGAAGAAGAAGACAACATCGAGGATGCTGAGAACGTAGTAGAGGAAGAAGAAGATGATGGGGCGGGCGATGAGAATACCAAGAAAGAAAAAGATCCCAAGGGAATGAGAGCGTTTAAATTTGCTCTGGTGGAGATTGTTAAGGAGCTTCTAAAACCTGCTTGGAAAGAAGGTGGGATGAACAAAAATGCTTATAAAAACATAGTCAAGAAGGTGGTTGACAAAGTTACAGGAGCAATTCAAAGCGGAAACATTCCTCAAACGCAAGAGAAGATCGACCATTATCTATCAGCGTCAAAACCAAAGCTTACCAAGCTTGTTCAGGTATGTTTGTTTGTTTTGTAAAGTTGCAGTTCATTTTGGAGGTTTCTTTAACCAATGCCTTGTTCTTCAACTTTCAGGCGTACGTTAGCAAAGTTAAGAAGAGCTAATTTAAATGGAACCTCCATTGTTTCTCTAAATACAAAAGCCACCATAGAAGCTAGAGCTGCTGAGACATGTTAAAAACCTTCTACTTCTCTTTTGAGGTAGGTGAAGAATCAAGCAAGCATGTTTTGCTTCCTGTCTTTCTTCAGTTGTATGTAGATATTCCAATAGAGATTTTGTCTGAGGCAAAAAAAGGAAATTTGTTTTTTTGTTGAATTTTAATAAGTTAGCAGTCCAGACCAAAAAGGTTTCGTTTATCGGTTCTCTGTTGTCAGAATATAGAAAAAGGTTAGAGATCAAGTTAGATATGGTGGATGATCAATCTCTTTCTCGACATGTTGATTTTTCATTTTTTTTCTTTTTCTTGTAACTCTTTTTGTTCTTTTACCAGATTCGGTCTTCATAAATCTGAACTATTTGCTCCAACCTTAAGCAACTTTCTTCTTGGGTTACCAACTAATACTTATTATAGATCTGAAATCTTTAATCAGTAGTAGTACTTGACAAAAAAAGTGAATGAATCTGAGTCCCATCAGTACAGTAATGGCATTAACTATATTACCTACCTAGCTTCTATTTCTTTTTTTATCTCTGTTTTTAGTAACAGAAACAGAACAACATAAGTACATTATCCTATTTTTAACGATAATCATTAAGTTGATGTTTCGCAATCATAAGTTGAGCGAAATCACAATGTTTCTTTAAACGGATACAACAACAGCAAAGACAAGGATCAATCACCAGAACATTCTTAAATGACAAATTTTCCAATTTTTTAATTAAAAAAAATTGGATCTTCTAAATTTACCAAATTGGCCTTATCGCAATTTCCAAATCTTGAAGCATCCAATTAATTTAGTAATTACATTACTGAGCAGACATCGGAACCGGACAGTGTCCCTCTTTCCTCGCCGATCTCTCTCTCTCTCTCTTTCTCTTCTTCTTCTTCTTCCCTCTGATCTCCGATCTTAAATCTAACCGCGTCTTGTTTTGAAGAACCTCCAAGTCTCTTCTCACCGTGCTCAAATTGTAATCTTCTTTCGCGGTATTGATTTTGGATAATTGCTTCTTCTTCTTCTTCTCTTCCGATTCGGTTCGTTTTCTTTTTCCTTTCTCTTTGCGGATTTGAACGAAACCCATTTAGTGATTCGATCTGTGTATCTCTGGGTTTGCGGCAAAATGATGTCTTTTCAACTGTTAGGTTACATCTAATAAGAGATTGGATCATCTCTGTGTACGTCGACATTGATCTTCAAGTGTCTTGTTGAATGCTTCTTGTTCTGCATGATGGGTTTGGAATTCGCATTGGATAAAAGTGGAAACGGAGAAGCTAGAGATAGATCTTTATATAGTAACTAGCTAGATAGATTCTTTCTTGTGGTTGTTTTTGAATGCCGAAAATGCGGTTTGAATCATTAAGGAAACAATGAGTAGTTTCACCAAGAGTACATCATTCAATAGAAGGGCGTTAAGTTCCTTAGCTATAGAAAGCCCTAGGAACTCTTCTTCAACTGTCTTCACTAGTCCCATTGGCTCAGCCTTCGCAAGCCCGAGAACACAGAACTTTGGAGGTAGTCCACGCCCGTNTCTTTTTGTTCTTTACCAGATTCGGTCTTCTTAAATCTGAACTATTTGCTCCAACCTTATGCAACTTTCTTCTTGGGTTACCATACTTATTATAGATCTGAAATCTTTAATCAGTAGTAGTAGTACTTGACATAAAAAGTGAATGAATCTGAGTCCCATCAGTACAGTAATGGCATTAACTATATTAACTACCTAGCTTCTGTTTCTTTTTTCTTTATCTCTGTTTTTTTGTAACAGAACAGAACAACATAAGTACATTATCCTATTTTTAACGATAAATTAATCATTAAGTTGATGTTTCGCAATCATAAGTAAGCCGAAATCACAATGTTTCTTTAAATGGATACAACAGCAAAGACAAGGATCAATCACCAGAGCATTCTTAAATGACAAATTTCCATTTTTTTAAAAAAGAATTGGATCTGCTAAATTTACCAAATTGGCCTTTTCGCAATTTCCAAATCTTGAAGCATCCAATTAATTTGGTAATTACATTACTGAGCAGACATCGGAACCGGACAGTGTCCCTCTTTCCTCGCCGATCTCTCTCTCTCTCTCATTCTCTTCTTCTTCTTCTTCCCTCTGATCTCCGATCTCAAATCAAACCGCGTCTTGTTTTGAAGAACCTCCAAGTCTCTTCTCATCGTGCTCACATTGTAATCTTCTTTCGCGGTATTGATTTTGAATCATTGCTTCTTCTCTTCCGATTCGGTTCGTTATATTTTGTTTTTGTTTTGCGGATTTGAACGATACCCATTTAGTGATTCGATCTGTTTATCTCTGGGTTTGCGGCAAAATGATGTCTTTTCAACTGTTAGGTTACATCTAATAAGAGATTGGATCATCTCTGTGTTCGTCGACATTGATCTTCAAGTGTCTTGTTCTGCATGATGGGTTTGAAATTTGGATTGGATAAAAGTGGAAACAGAGAAGCTAGAGATAGATCTTTACATAGTAACTAGCTAGATAGATTCTTTCTTGTGGTTGTTTTTGAATGCCGAAGATGCGGTTTGAATCATTAAGGAAACAATGAGTAGTTTCACCAAGAGTACATCATTCAATAGAAGGGCGTTAAGTTCCTTAGCTATAGAAAGCCCTAGGAAATCTTCTTCAACTGCCTTCACTAGTCCCATTGGCTCAGCCTTCGCAAGCCCGAGAACACAGAACTTCGGAGGTAGTCCACGCCCGTCTACTAACCGGTTAAAAGAGATCTCCTACTTGTTTCAGGTGCTTATTATAGCCGGAACAATCGTTTCGTTTCTTGTCATCATCGCTGGGGGTTATTTGTATGTTGTTCCTAGCCTCGGTCAAACGTTCTTGGGTTATAATGGAGCATTGCTGCTTAACAGCTCTGTTACAGAGAATAAGGAATGTGACATATTTGATGGGAATTGGGTTGTGGATGAAAAGTATCCGTTGTATAATGCTTCAGAGTGTCCATTTCTAGAGAAAGGATTCAATTGCTTAGCGAATGGGCGTGAACACGATGAGTATTTGAAGTGGAGGTGGAAGCCTAAGCATTGTACTGTTCCGAGATTTGAAGTTCGTGATGTGTTGGAGAGGTTAAGAGGTAAAAGGATAGTTTTTGTGGGTGATTCGATGAGTAGAACGCAGTGGGAGTCTTTGATATGTATGTTAATGACTGGTTTGGAAGATAAAGGCAGTGTTTATGAAGTCAATGGGAACATTATTACGAAAAGGATACGGTTTCTAGGTGTGAGATTTGATACCTTTAATTTCACAGTTGAGTTCTACCGATCGGTTTTCTTGGTTCAGCCTGGGAAGCTGCGTTGGCACGCACCAAAACGTGTTAAGTCAACGTTAAAGTTAGACGTTTTAGATGTGATTAATCATGAATGGAGCTCAGCGGATTTTCTCATATTCAATACTGGTCAATGGTGGGTGCCTGGGAAGCTTTTCGAAATGTAAGCTTACTTTATAACTTTATAGAGTATACAATGTTTGCGAACAATATGCTTATATTTTGGCCTGTTTCTAATTGTGTTTTGGAACTTCAGTGGTTGTTATTTTCAGGTTGGAAACTCATTGAGGCTCGGAATGTCTATTCCTGCAGCGTATAGAGTAGCATTAGAGACATGGGCATCATGGATGAATACAATTGATCGAAACAAAACCCGTGTTTTGTTTCGTACATTTGAGCCATCGCACTGGAGGTTTAAACCAAATTTTTTTAGTAGCTTTACCCGTTCTTCTTTTGGCTTTTCCTTAGATGGTGCTAATTTAAGCNCGGAACCGGACAGTGTCCCTCTTTCCTCGCCGATCTCTCTCTCTCTCTCATTCTCTTCTTCTTCTTCTTCCCTCTGATCTCCGATCTCAAATCAAACCGCGTCTTGTTTTGAAGAACCTCCAAGTCTCTTCTCATCGTGCTCACATTGTAATCTTCTTTCGCGGTATTGATTTTGAATCATTGCTTCTTCTCTTCCGATTCGGTTCGTTATATTTTGTTTTTGTTTTGCGGATTTGAACGATACCCATTTAGTGATTCGATCTGTTTATCTCTGGGTTTGCGGCAAAATGATGTCTTTTCAACTGTTAGGTTACATCTAATAAGAGATTGGATCATCTCTGTGTTCGTCGACATTGATCTTCAAGTGTCTTGTTCTGCATGATGGGTTTGAAATTTGGATTGGATAAAAGTGGAAACAGAGAAGCTAGAGATAGATCTTTACATAGTAACTAGCTAGATAGATTCTTTCTTGTGGTTGTTTTTGAATGCCGAAAATGCGGTTTGAATCATTAAGGAAACAATGAGTAGTTTCACCAAGAGTACATCATTCAATAGAAGGGCGTTAAGTTCCTTAGCTATAGAAAGCCCTAGGAAATCTTCTTCAACTGCCTTCACTAGTCCCATTGGCTCAGCCTTCGCAAGCCCGAGAACACAGAACTTCGGAGGTAGTCCACGCCCGTCTACTAACCGGTTAAAAGAGATCTCCTACTTGTTTCAGGTGCTTATTATAGCCGGAACAATCGTTTCGTTTCTTGTCATCATCGCTGGGGGTTATTTGTATGTTGTTCCTAGCCTCGGTCAAACGTTCTTGGGTTATAATGGAGCATTGCTGCTTAACAGCTCTGTTACAGAGAATAAGGAATGTGACATATTTGATGGGAATTGGGTTGTGGATGAAAAGTATCCGTTGTATAATGCTTCAGAGTGTCCATTTCTAGAGAAAGGATTCAATTGCTTAGCGAATGGGCGTGAACACGATGAGTATTTGAAGTGGAGGTGGAAGCCTAAGCATTGTACTGTTCCGAGATTTGAAGTTCGTGATGTGTTGGAGAGGTTAAGAGGTAAAAGGATAGTTTTTGTGGGAGATTCGATGAGTAGAACGCAGTGGGAGTCTTTGATATGTATGTTAATGACTGGTTTGGAAGATAAAGGCAGTGTTTATGAAGTCAATGGGAACATTATTACGAAAAGGATACGGTTTCTAGGTGTGAGATTTGATACCTTTAATTTCACAGTTGAGTTCTACCGATCGGTTTTCTTGGTTCAGCCTGGGAAGCTGCGTTGGCACGCACCAAAACGTGTTAAGTCAACGTTAAAGTTAGACGTTTTAGATGTGATTAATCATGAATGGAGCTCAGCGGATTTTCTCATATTCAATACTGGTCAATGGTGGGTGCCTGGGAAGCTTTTCGAAATGTAAGCTTACTTTATAACTTTATAGAGTATACAATGTTTGCGAACAATATGCTTATATTTTGGCCTGTTTCTAATTGTGTTTTGGAACTTCAGTGGTTGTTATTTTCAGGTTGGAAACTCATTGAGGCTCGGAATGTCTATTCCTGCAGCGTATAGAGTAGCATTAGAGACATGGGCATCATGGATGAATACAATTGATCGAAACAAAACCCGTGTTTTGTTTCGTACATTTGAGCCATCGCACTGGAGGTTTAAACCAAATTTTTTTAGTAGCTTTACCCGTTCTTCTTTTGGCTTTTCCTTAGATGGTGCTAATTTAAGCTTTTTTTGCTGTTGTGTTGTTTAGTGATCATAGATCATGCAATGTGACTAAGTATCCAGCACCAGACACTAAGGGGAGAGACAGAAGCATATTCACTGAAATGATCAAAGAAGTAGTTAAGAACATGACAATTCCGGTATCAGTATTGGATGTAACTTCAATGTCAGCATTTAGAAGGGATGGTCATGTCGGCTTATGGAGCGATAATCCATTGGTACCTGATTGTAGTCATTGGTGTCTACCTGGAGTACCTGATATTTGGAATGAAATATTGCTCTTCTTCCTCTTTAGACAACAAGTAAAAAACTTTCTTTCTCTGTCTATTTTTTCAAAGAAAATAGTATCAGCATCGTCCCTCTTATGTCTGGAAATACTTACTTGATTTGCAGGTTCAGTAAAATGGATAATTGCAAGTTTGTTGCAACATAGAAAAAGATTAACAGGACCCTCGAGGACTGTATCTCTCGGAGCCAATTGCTCATGTTTCTTCTGGGAGCTAAAGACAGATAAAGGGGTCTCAAATTTTGGTGAAAGTTACAAAAGATTCTTAATTCATTCTTTTATTGGTTATTCTACGTTCTTCTTTTATTGTATTATCGATTCAAAGAGAGTAAGAGGATATTGTTCAAAGCTGAAACAGCTTTGTTCCACAAACTGTGTTGGTATAATATGATTTGATTACTACTTAGCATTGTAATGTCTCTTTCATGGTTATTTCCGATCTAATCACTCTTTTGGTATAAAACTCTTTTCGTAAAATTGGAGAAAAATTGCAAATATTTTACAAATACAGAAGGGGGAAAACTCTAATAATGACAGCATAACAAGGTCGAGTTTTTGGGTTTGCAAGAAAGAAAGAAAGTAAGAAAGAAACTACTTGTCTCCACCACCAAACATTCCCATCATGTCCTTGCCGGAACCCATCTGCTTCATGAGACTCTGAAGACCGCCCATGCCGCCAATCTGCTTGAGCATCTGAGGCGGTAGGACCTTGCTCATGTGTTGAGCGTTCATGTTTCTCGAGAGTGCACTCATGTCTCCATTCTTTGGGATCTTGATCCCTTTCATCTTGCCCCATATCTTTGCTAGTCTCTTGTACTCTTCCAACATCTCCATCACTTCTCTTACTAGCCTCCCTGACCCTCTTGCTATCCGCATCATCCGTGACTCGTTAAACACTTTTGGGTTTGAGCTGTCCAATTCTACACAAACCCAACCATCACTTTCTTATTACTTCCTACTGAGAAACTAACTTTATCCAAATAAGATATATATTTTGTTCTTACCTTCATTTGTCATAGAATCCATCATTGTCATGTATCGTTTTATCTTCGCCTGGCTTTCTTTCTCATGTCCTTTCGGCATCATTTCAGCACTCATTCCAGGAAGCATGGAGAAAACCTACACACCAACATCACAAACATCGTTTTAATATATAGCACCTCGTACGAATTCAGCTTAAGTTATATTTGACAAGAGATTCTGACCTCTTTGAGTGGGCCCATGTTCAGTATGTTCTGGAACTGGTCGTACATAATTCTCAGTGTAAAGTTACCCTGAGAGAGCTTTTCCAGAAGTTCAGGCTGTTGATCTTTAGGTACCACCTCTTGTAGCTTATCCACGAATCCAGACCAATCACCCATTCCTGTCGTACATATAACATATCAAGATTCTGAGTCAACAACCCATTTGGAGGGAGCCTTTGATTACTCCTACCAGTACTACTAATCTTCAATCAATGCCATGAAAGTTACCTAAGAGACGGCTGACAAATGGTTTGACATCAAACACTTCAAACTCATCCATGTGCTCTCCTGTTCCAATGAATATCACAGGACTTTTTGTAGCTGCAACACTAACAAGATGAAAATGGATCACATTTACATGTCCAACTTGGAAACCCGCAAAATTTTCATACTGACATTTCGAGTACATAGACACCTCAGTAGCTATATAATACTTACGCGCTAAGAGCTCCACCACCCTTGGCATGGCCGTCCATCTTAGTAATAATTACAGCTCCAACAGCAACACTTTGCTTAAATGCTTGAGCTTGGTCAAATGCAGCTTGACCAATACTGCTATCCATAACAAAAATAACAAGATCTGGTTTCTGTAAAGTGAAAAGACCATGATCAGTGCCTGCAGCATCAACAAGGAACAAACAGAATACTTCAAAAAAACAGAGCATACCGTTGCTTCAGCAACTTGACGCATCTCTTCAAAGAGGGAAGCTTCTTGTTTATGGCGACCACTGGTGTCAACAATAATAAGATCACAGCTTTCTTTCTTGAACCTGTCAACTCCCTCAACAGCAATTTTCACTGGATCGGATTCCGTGTAGCTGCAAAGAAACATAA
The DNA here is from genome assembly GCF_000633955.1 of Camelina sativa. NCBI lineage: Eukaryota > Viridiplantae > Streptophyta > Magnoliopsida > Brassicales > Brassicaceae > Camelina > Camelina sativa. The sequence continues at coordinate 25,401,871 of NC_025698.1, read as the reverse complement.
CTCGGCCTTAGCAATGCTGCTACTACAGTAGTTCTTTTTTCAATCCCCTAAGTAAGTTTCAGTGAACTAAATCCAAAACTATAGGTCGAGTAACATAAGGCCTCAGAAGATCGATTTAGCATACTATTGTAATCTTTGAAAAAGATATGAGATCGTTTAATAGAATGGCACTGAGTAATGAAGTAATGAACGCAAGAAAAAAACAGACAAAAGAGCTTAAAGAAACTCCTGAAGGTAAGTAGCGCGCAGAGAGCTCGAGAAGTATGACGCAACCATGAACCAACAGGATGATTTGATGATCGAAAAAGAAACATCTTAAGTAGTACTAGTCCTTTTCAGAGCAGATTTTTGCAGCTACTGACCTAAACCAAACCCATTCCATAAATTTTGAACCTTGCATCTACCCTTTCAAAGAAAAATCATCCTTTGTACAAAGACACTCCTATATGGGAGCTAATAGTATCTTTTGCCAATACTAATAGTAAGATATAAATCTTCATAGATAGGGAACACCGTAAAGGGGTTGACTTGATTGAGTGAGTACCTTCCGTAAAATGGGATCTTAGCCTTAGTGGCATTCTGTTTCAGCTGATCGAAAGCACCAGCCCTGAAAGTATCCGCACACACTAGAGCTGGTTTGTAACCTTTCTTCTGATGATAATAAGCATACTTGGTACAAGTTGTCGTCTTTCCAGCACCTAAACCACAAATCACAAAAAAAAAAAGTTGGGATTACATTAGAAACAAACACACCTGACTTTGGACCCAAACCAAAGAAAAAACATCTTACAGGACCTCACCTTGTAATCCGACAAACATAACTACACTAGGTTTGGCCTTTTTAGGAGCAAATGCAGGCTTTCCTGGATCCAACATCTTACATAGCTCACTGAAGATAGCCTGAGACAAAACATTACAAAAATCATGACCAATTGAAATCACAATTGAATCAAATTCCAAAGAAGAAAAAATGAAACCTGCTCAATGATCCGGCGCTTGTTGTGGCCAGCTGCTAGATCTTCGAGATTAACGATCTTCTTGATATTGGTCTGCATCTCTTTCACAAGGGGAAACGAGACATCGGACTGAAGCAGAGCACGAGTGATCTCGTTCAAACATTCATTCAGAGCCTTCTCATCGATAATTGTCACATTGCTCATCTGCTGTATCGCGCGGGTGATCCGCCCGCCTAGCTCCGCCAACACCATCTTCGCTGCTTTGCGAATTCAAACAAAGATCGAAGCAATTTAAAAAAAAAAAAAAAAAAACTTTATCGAAGGATAAGAATCAGATTTGGGAATTAGGGTTTTGATCAGAGATATCCTTTGGTCGCGATTGAGATAGAGGAAGAAGTTGAAATTTTTGGATTCAAGGATCTTAATTTCTAATTCCTAAATTCCTTAAACCGGTCCGGTTTGGAAGAGAAGCAAATCAAAACTTATGGGCCCTACGTAGCTCAACAGGCCCAATGGGTATAGGTTTATCTACAATGTGTTTGACACACACACAAAAAAAAGGTTTATCTACAATGTTCCACTATCCACGTCGCAGAACATGCACCATTGCGATTTGCGAATGCGAGTGATTGTTTGAGTGCCAATTTTTAAAGGTTGGCCTAGGACGACGGGCTAATATTTTGAATAAATAATTGATATTTGTTGTTTCTTATATAATATTAAAGTGTTTATATATTTTATTGTATTTTGCAAATATTTACAGTATTAGTTATTAAATAAATATGTGTTGAATTTGAAACAATTGTAAGTTTATATTTTATTAAAAATAACTGAATAGTTAATTCCTTAAATTTTAATATATATTATTTAATTTTGGTTTTTAAGTTATTTTAGTTTATTGTTGCTAGTAGTACATGAATTTCTTTTTGAAAATATTACCTAACATTTTGTATAACTCGAAAAAAAAAATCATGCAACAAATCACCAAATCTACAATTACATGTAACTTTCCTTAAAAACTGCATTTGGATATTTCGACAAAAAGTATTTAAACCTAAAAATAACACTTAACTTTTAATATTAAAAGTTTTTATTGTTGTTATTTGTCTTGTCTTTAATTTATTATCGTTATTACATAAATGTGTTTTTAACCAATCTTATTTATTATTTAGTCAAAATGACAAAAAAAAAAATCATAAGATATTAAGATCACCGAATCTACTATCTTATTACTTTTCAAAATATTGTATTTGGATGTTTCGACATAAGAAAATTAAACCTAAAAAGAAACACTTGTCCTTTCATATTATGGATTTTTACATTGTCGACCTATCTTTTGTTTATTGTCATTATTACATGAATGCATTTTTGAAAATATTATCTATCATTTGGTTAATGTGACAAAAAAAATCATGAGACATAAGATCACAAAATCTATGATCATATGTAACTTTGCATTTGGATATTTGAAAAAGAATTTTAAATTTAAAAGGGAACACTTGCCCTTCAATATTAAGAAGTTTTGCATTGTAGTTATTTGACATCTTTATTTTCTTTTTGATTCTATATGAATAAGTTTTTTGATAATACTCCCTTTGTTTCATCAAGAATGACATTCTTAGATATTTTTATTTGTTGTACGAAGAATGTCATTCTATATTTTCAACAAAAAATTTACACCTAGTTTCCTATTTAACTCTTAACTCAAAGCTCATTTTTATTAAATTTCAATTATCAATCATTTATTTCTTAATTTGGATGAAATGTGTGAGAATGACACTCGTTTAAAGGAAATCGTATATTTACTTTACCTTAATCATAAGATCTCCAGCGGTGGGTGCTGATACGTAAGCCAATGAGGCGTTGAAATTCTTCTTCATCCAGAAGACTATCAAAGGATTTCTCCAAATTTAGTTTCACATTATGTACCCCCAGATACTCTTGTGCACAAGAGAAGCAAAACATCAACAACTTTCTTGATAGCAGAGGAGTCCCCCAGAATCTCAGATGCCGATAATACAATCAAACGATATTCGATATACTGAGAACTTCCGACGGATATAGTGACACGATACTTCTTTTTTAGTTCTCGAATGGTCTCTCAAAATTGAAGATCCGCACACGGTGTTTGATTGTAAAAGACCATTTCAATTTTCATCTGTTTACACTCCCATTTTTGTCGCAAGACATGGTGCTTATTTTTGCATTCTTCCACGGGTCGCACCAGCTTAGGGCATGTCTTTCTAAAATCTGAATCTTCTCCAGAATTGTCATCTATGAGACACTCAATTGCTTCCTTATTCCATTTCTAGCAAGATTTACGGATAAAAGAAATCAGAAACCTTAATTTCTAAGGATGAAACTAGATACTTGATGAGGAAAGATTAAGACCTATGCAAAATGGTATACATATATCCTACTATATTAATTGAGAAGTACAAAAATAAATCTAACCTTTAAAATATAAAAAATTACATCAAAATGCCATTAGAAATAGTTAAGAAAATGATAGAATCGGTAAAAAAGATAATTAGTCATCTAACTAAACAGATTAATGTTACATGGGTATTCAAAAAAAATCACTTCCGTTAAACAAGTTAGATTTTGTAATGATATAACCGAATATTATCCCCTTAACAGAAAAGAAAACAAATTATAATATCAGTTCAGCTAGAGAAAGTAAAAAAATATCACGTTGATCCCCCTTATCGTATCATACATATTTACCAAATGTTTATTTATCCCATAGACAGAAAATAATATCCTCTATATTTTTCGAAAAAATCCTTCACCAATAATAAAATTATACTAATAATCTCTTTTTACATGTTACATCTTTTTACGTATTTCAGAATCATCACAAGGATTGAGTGATATTAACAAAAATTTAAACAATTTTAATGCTAATGTTTTATTGACAAAAGTTTTCCATTAAAATATCTCTCTTGACAGTCACGCCAACTACATACAAATAATGTCATTAATATAATGGTAATTTTAAAGCTACCCAAACACAACAACAAATTTTTAATTCAAAACAACATTATCTAAATTCTGTAAAAAACATTTTAAAAATATAAAAATTATTATATAAGCAAACATAATTTATAATCTCAAACTATTAAAAATAAAATAATAACAAAATATATTACAAATTTACATCAAATGAAAATTCAACCTACGATAGACCGTGGGTCAGTACCTAGTTAGTTATTAAAAACTCTTATATGCTATTAGTTATTAAAAAAAAATGTGTTGAAATATTTAATTCAAAAGCGAGTAAATAAATATGTAGTTATTAATTTTAATGTTCCTTCTGGTCAGCTCCTCCTTTTAAGTTAGACATATACATATTAGTTATTAAATAAATATGTGTTGAATTTGAAACAATTGTAAGTTTATATTTTATTATAAATAACTGAATAGTTAATTCCTTAAATTTTAATATATATTATTTTATTTTGGTTCTTAAGTTATTCTTTCGGATTAAATGATTAGAATATCGATAAATATTTAGATATTTATTATTATCATATTGATTGTTAATGGTAGAAATAATAAATATTAGGATATCGATGAATGACTATATATATAAAAAACTACCATAATTCATGAAGATCCGAATCATTAAATCGGGTTATATATCAATTTTGACCCGACTTGTAAAAATGGCAAATGTTAAGATATATATTATGTATACAATTCTCATGCATTTTCCATAAGTGAAAGCCATTTTTGAGAAACAGTATTAGCCAATGTGATCGAAGAAGGTTGGGTCCTCGAGAATCTCTTTAGCGATTTCTACATATTTAAAGCTTTCACCTACACAAAAAAAAAAAAAGGGTTTCCAACAAAAAAAAAAAAGAGGTAATTCTCAGTTTCAGTAGGTTTGGTTTATTGTTCCTTTTCAGAGCAGATTTCATGTAATTTTGCTAATTAATTATTTGATTTTCGATGCCATTCTCAGTTTCATGTATTTTAAACGTATTAAGTTAGTTTTGCTTTTCAGAGCAGATTTCATGTGTTTTTGTTGTATCGTCATTTTTAAGTTAATGTGTTTGTTAACAATATTATTTACCACTTGGTCAACGCTAAAAAAATCATGCGACATATATAAGATCACTGAATCTACGATCATATTCATATGTAACATTCTGTAAAAATTGCATTTAGATATTTCAATAAGAATTTGAAGTCTAAAGATGGACACTTGCACTTTAATATTAAAAATATATATATTCGCTATTTGGCATGTTTTTAGTTTATTGTTACTAGTGTTTGGGCAAAAATAATTGATTCGTTTAAAGACTATGGAACAAGAAATAGATGTTGAATAATCGTTTTAATTGATCAAAGTATTAAGCTCAAATACAAGAATTTAAGACACAACAAGTCAATTTAGGAACCCTAGCTGTGCTTTGGAATTGAGTCGTGTGGCTATGTTTTAGGTCTCTTATTCTGGCTTCGATTTTTCTCCCCTATCATGTCAAAATCGCTCCTTATTTATAGGAAAGTCCCTTTACCCTAATACTCATGGGATTTGGGTTTGAGTAACCATCTTTTCATGAGATAAGGTCGTTCTGAATATTCTCTCCACGATATTGAGTCAAATAGTCTCTTGATAATGTCGTAGCAAATCTGAGTCGGTCACAAAGTCCAATTACAGCCCGTATTGACTCGTTAATTATTGTGTCGGCCCGTATCGGCTTGAGGGACATCCCGACAATTATATACCTGCTAATCCGATGTCCGCCAAAAGCAACCAAAACATTCCTTGGTGTGATCAGTCTCATCCGTGTCGTTACGGTCCATATTGACTTGATGCTTACTGTTACGGTCGGTATTAACTCAATGTTCACCGTTACAGCCGGTATTGACTCAATGTTCTAGAGAATGCATAATTCTCTATTCTTTATTGAATATATCATAAATATAATAAAATATATCTATTATAATTTATATGATTAAAATTATGCCTAACAGCTAGTACATGAATTTCTTTTTGAAAATATTATCTAACATTTTGTCTAACTCGAAAAAAAAATCATGCAACAAATCACAAAATCTACAATTACATGTAACTTTCCGTAAAAATTGCATTTGGATATTTCGACAAAAAATATTTAAACCTAAAAAGAACACTTAACTTTTAATATTAAATTTTTTTTATTGTCGTTATTTGCCTTGTCTTTAGTTTATTGTCGTTATTACATGAAGGTGTTTTTAACAATCTTATTTATTATTTGGTCAACGCGACAAAAAAAAAATCATAAAACATTAAGATCACTGAATCTACTATCTTATTACTTTTCGAAATATTGTATTTGGATGTTTAGACATAAGAAAATTAAACCTAAAAGAAAACACTTGCCCTTTAATAATATGAATTTTTACATTGTCGACCTGTCTTTATTTTATTGTCGTTATTACATGAATGCATTTTTGAAAATATTATCTATCATTTGGTTAATGCGACAAAAAAATCATGAGACATAAGATCACAAAATCTATGATCATATGTAACTTTGTATTTGGATATTTGAAAAAGAATTTTAAATCTAAAAGGGAACACTTGCCCTTCAATATTAAGAAGTTTTACATTGTAGTTATTTGACATCTTTATTTTATTTTTGATTATATATGAATAAGCTTTTTGATAATACTCCCTTTGTTTCATCAAGAATGACATTCTTAGATATTTTTATTTGTTGTACAAAGAATTTCATTCTATATTTGCAACAAAAAATTTACACCTAGTTTCCTATTTTACTCTTAACTCAAAGCTCATTTTTATTAAATTTCAATGATCAATCATTTATTTTTTAATTTGGATGAAATGTGTGAGAATGACACTCATTGTAAAATTAAGAGAGTATTATTTATCTTTTTGGTAGAGGTGACAAAAGATTCATATGACAATTAAGATTATCGAATTCACGATAGTATGTAACTTAAAAGAAATACAAAACAAATAAAATTAAATATTGAAAAGCATTATAATAGAAAATGTGTAAATTACAAAAAAAAAATTGTTTTAACTCATAAAAACAAAAAACAATGCTTTAATATTCAACGCTAAATAGTGTTCAACGTTAATTTGTTTTGAAATAATGAATAAACCTTATTGGATACTTGAAAAAAAATAGATCACTAGTAGATGAATATAATTACAATGTATCTAGTAAATCAGCATGTGTCACTTTGTTTGTGGTTAAAAATATGTGTCACTTCAATTTTGAAAGCTTTATGAATTTAGACTTTGATTATTCAATATTTCAATTCATTGAGAAAAATATATACTTTACAAAGTTCCAAAAATTAGATGAGTACAGAGTGATATATATAAGGAATTAGATAACATGTGTCACTCCAATTTAGAAATATTGATTAGTTTATTTAATGAATATATCTGTCATAAAAAAAATTAGATACAAAGAATATATATCAGTTTCTTCACAAAAAGAAAATGGAGGAAAAATGTCACAATGTATATATTAATAATGTAGTATATATTATCACAATATTTTTTAAAAAAGATGATTGCACTTATTTTATAAAAATTGACTCTACATTTTTAAAATTGTATAGTTAATAAGACAAAGTACTTATGCATTTGTCTATAAAAGTAAATATATATAGATGGTTAATTTATCATTTAGCTAGCTATTTTCAATATATTTGTATATTACGTACTTAGTAGTTTTAATTCTATAGAAAGAAATAATAATAACATGTTGACACTTTTTGACACATGCCACAATCTGATAAATTATACTAACAAATTTTATCATCTTAAGCAATTTTAGTATTTTTTTATAACATAGCAAATAGGCAAATACTAATACATTAGTCAAATGAATCAACAATTTATATAAAACAGAAATATATGACCATACATCCTCTCTGTCAATTCACCCATTCGAAGTAACCACGTGGATCATATTTCATGTAACGTCATATATAGTTACGTTTTTTTAACCTAATGTGTTTCAAAATTGTGGTGATCTGTATATGCTAACCCCAAGACTTGTTGATGTGCACCACTTAACTAAAATAGCTCCAAAATAGCAAACAAAATCTTGCCCTCTTAAATACCATTCACCATTGGCTAACAGATGGTGAAAAGATGTAAAGATGTCTTAATTTTATCGTTTTGATGTTTGAAAATATCTACACACATATATCCATTTCCAAAACTAACATTTTTTCACTGATACATATCCCCATTTCCTGATACTCTTGTATAAATAATATCAAACCACCATCGAATGAAGAACTCACAGTAATCACAAATTAAACACAAGAAAGAGAATCTTTCAAACAATATGGAAACCGTCGTGGTGATTGTTGGAGCTGGACCAGCCGGTTTAGCAACATCTGTTTGTCTAAACCAACACCTAGTCCCAAACGTGATTCTCGAGAAAGAAGACATCTATGCATCGCTTTGGAAGAAACGAGCCTACGATCGTCTCAAACTTCACTTAGCCAAAGAGTTTTGCGAGCTGCCTTTCATGCCACACGGCCGCGATGTTCCAACCTTTATGCCCAAAGATCTTTTCGTCAACTACCTTGACGCTTATGTTGCCCGGTTCGATATAAAGCCTAGGTACAACCGTACCGTGAAACTCTCAACGTTCGATGAGTCCAACAACAAGTGGAGGGTCGAGGCGGAAAACACGGTGACCGGAGAGACCGAGGTGTATTGGTCGGAGTTTCTGGTGGTTGCGACCGGGGAGAACGGAGATGGGAATATTCCCATGGTGAATGGGATTGACACTTTCCCCGGCGAGATTGTGCATTCGAGTGGGTACAAGTCCGGTCGTGACTTCAATGGCAAAAATGTTCTTGTGGTCGGTGGTGGAAACTCCGGTATGGAGATTAGTTTTGATCTTTGCAACTTCGGAGCAAATACGACCATACTCATTAGAACTCCGGTAAGTAATTAATGTTGGTTTTGTCTTTAAATTATCTATTTGTAACGCTTGAAAGTTAAAGATTGTCATGCATGTGTGGTTGTTGTCAATTCATGAACAAAAACTTGTTATGATTATTGAGATCTAAAATTATCATACGAGAATTTGATAGTGGCTTGGCTTGTACAATAAGAATTGTTTCATTTAAGAAAAAAAGAATTTGTATTAAGTTACGATATGATTTGTGCATTTGAGCATTAAATATATGTATGTGTATGTATAACATTAGGGTTTCACTCTTAAAATCTTTGCAGAGACACGTGGTGACTAAAGAAGTGATACACTTGGGGATGTCATTTCTGAAGTATGTTCCGGTGACAATGGTCGACACAATGGTGACGACTATATCGAATCTTGCGTACGGAGATCTCTCCAAGTACGGACTCTTCCAACCAAAACAAGGTCCTTTCGCAACTAAACTCTTTACCGGAAAAGCTCCTGTTATTGATGTCGGAACTGTCCAAAAGATCCGCGATGGCGAGATTAAGGTACCTATACCCTTTTTGTCCATTAAATTTCATCTTTCACCTTTATTGATATCTTACTTATAATATATTTTAATGCATAGAAAGTATCAGTTTTTTGTTTGTCCAAAAAAAAAGTATCAGTTTTTTTTTTGTCCAAAGAAAATGTCAGTTCTATTTTTCATTTTTGGTCAAACAGTGTCAGTCTTTAAAAATTTGGTTGTATATGAAAACAGTTTTTAGAAGGAAAGAAAAGGCTAATTTGTATACAATTTCCAAACGACACAAAAACAAAAAAAAACCCTCAATTTTAGGTGTTCAGAAACCTCACTTTTCAAACCATGGCAATTTTATTTTGTACAATTCTAATTTATTTTCATATCAGAAAACTGAAAGCATTTTTTTCAGGCCAAATCTGGTTACTTTTATATCCTACTGATTTCACACAAATTAATAATGATAAAATCTCATAGAATTTATTATTGTACTCCATCTTCCATAGTTCAAAGCTTCTTGATTACTAAACTTTTAATGATATATATGTGGTAAATTTGATTAAATGGAAACATTATTAACTAACTAATAATGCAATTTTATTAGGTTATCAATGGTGGGATTGGAAGCATCAAAGACAAGACCTTAACGTTCGAAAATGGACATGAACAAGATTTTGATGCAATTGTGTTTGCGACTGGTTACAAAAGCTCGGTCTGCAATTGGTTAGAGGTAATATAATTTATAACATAAGTACCCCAAAATCATCTAGTTAAAACAAAATAAACCCGGTTCAATAAATATGACAATGATGTGTGTTCTTGTGAAATAATACACAGGACTATGAGTACGTGATGAAGAAGGATGGATTCCCTAAAGCACCCATGCCGAAGCATTGGAAAGGAGAGAAGAATCTTTACTGTGCTGGATTTTCAAGAAAAGGAATTGCCGGAGCCGCCGAGGATGCTGTGTCCGTGGCCGACGACATCAGCTCGGTCTTGGCTACCATCAAAAACTGAAGCTGTATTGGATAACAAGGCAAAATAGTAAGACTTGATAAGAAAAACAAAAAAAAAACAGAAATAATTAAGAAGCACTAGATATTCACCAGCGGTGTATCGCGGACCTAAATTTGTTTAAAATAAATACAAAATGTATTTTGTTTGGTAGATTAACTATGTATATGTAACTAATTTTTGTATTTTGTAAATGTACAGTATTTTGCATTAACATATTATGTAGTGTCCAACTTCTATGTTTTATGTGTATACCGTGTCGAGAAGTGTTTTTTTTTTTTTTTTTCACTATAGAGATAGTAGTATTTTAATTATATTGTAGTTTTTCAATAAAATCAGTACAATATAAATGGCTTTCTATTTTTGTTAGTTTAATATATAAATAATCTAACACTTTAGTATATATATAGTTTATGTGTGCAATGATAATAAAAGTAAGTTAGTTTTTTATATGAATTATACTAATTGTTTACTTTTATAAACTTTAAATAATTGATTAAAAATATGTGTATATAATATGTTGTCTAGAGCATCTCTCATTTTTGGTAAGTATAAAACCTATTCATCATTTTTTAAAAGTGTATTTTGTATAAAGTTCATTTATAGAGTTATTATTTTACCGATTCTTAAGCAGAACCATAAAAAAATTTTGGGACCAAGAAAATATATTGATTTATCAAGATTTAATTTTTATTAATTTATCACTAATTTTTAACTTTAATTTATATACATAGTTTAAAATATAGAGTAAATTCTTATATAAAGTATAATATTCATCATTTTCATAAAATTGCTGGGAAAATTTGTCAATTGTTATCACACAATTTATTATTAATTTCAAAATCATATATTACCAAAGGAAGATTATAATGGAGAAACCAATTTGGTGGTTACTTAAAAAAGGAAAAATGTCACCAAAAAAGTACATAAAGGTTATTTACCCAAAAAAAAAAAACTAAAACCGACACATTATCTCTTCCTTTCTTCTTCTCTAATTCTTCTTAATCTCATTGATTCGATATGTCTCTTACTGATTCTTCTATCCTTTCGTCTTCTTCTTATCCTTATATGCCTGTGACCCACGAAGAAACCGGTGTTCACGCAGTCACTAAGGCAAGCAGTCTCATACGTTTGAAAACGACCAAAAAACTTTTCTCAGGGCCATTATATAGAAAACCAAGATCTGCCCCATCACATATGGTCTCACTCCCTATTAGGAAAAATGCGATCCATTAAATACAAAGACAGAGAAATAATGGTTAGATATTTGTGTTTCTATATTACTTGAGATTGAAAATGATATATATGTAAACGCAAACTGACCAACTAAATGAAACTTTCATTATGAAAGTTATGAAGACAAATTACCCAGCATCTCTCTACTTTATGTATGAATCGTAAATTCATAGTATGAGCATTAGAAGTTAATGGCTCTGTTTAAGATCCTCAATCTCTCCAAAATCAAATGGAAAGATGCCAATGCTAAAATATGGATAAACTTACCACATGAGCACCAATTAACAGATTTCCAGATTTTATTCTGTTTATCTGAAACACATGCTGGCCATAGCAATAGATGATATTGAAAGCCCTCACTAACGACACAACATACTATCGCAAGTGAGAAGAAAGATAAACTTACATCGCATCAGCTGAGACATTAAAGGCTAATATAGATTTGTTTTTTTATAGGCTTTGACTCTTTTCGTTTCCATGATTTCGTATCACATGTTGTAATACTTCCATCACGTTCTACAAAAAGAAAAAAAAATCCTTGTTAGCCGTGGCAGTGAAAATAAAAAGAATTTAGAATTTGCAGTGCTAGAATATAATTTTACCAATGTTTGCAGCAATGCAAAGAGCTCATTGCCTGCACTGTCTTCAGAAAATCTACAGGAGGCAAACATCTGGTCCTGCATTTCAGTATATAAACTCATTGGATCCAATACAACAATGTTGGAAGTTTGTATATAAACTAAGAAAACCCAACTAACCTCCTCTTTAGATAGATTGGCAGCAGTAGTAGAAGCATTCAGCCCCAAACCTGATAAAGTGTAAAATGAAATATATTCACAATCAGGATATCTGTTTAGAATCATTGTTTTGAAGAAGATCCCTCTCTCATCAAGAGAATAAACCTGTTCCCAGATAGCAAAATATATCATCACTTGATAGGGAGAAAGCAGACTTGAGAGTTGGGCTTTGACTGATGAATGTGTCTGACACTCATTAAGCAATGTTTAATGAGTAGTGGAAATGTCACTGATGGGGCTAGCCAACCAAACTGATTAATGAGTAGTGGAAATCGAAAAAGATAACTCACCTGCAACTGTTTGGCAATGTGCAAATAATACCACCTTCTCCTATGGTTGGCTTGAAACTCAAAAATGAGATTAAGAAGACAAATTTGGTTGTGAAAATTGTCCATCCTTCAAAACCATCTTGGATCTACAATAAAAGAATTAGAAGAAACATTTGAGAAGCCTAACCAATATCAGAAATGCTTCATCTGATCTAATCATCATAACAAAAAACATGTTAAGATAAATGATCATAAACTAATGTTTCTTACAAAAATTAACAAAAATTACAGATTCAACCTTTTCACAAATACATATCAACATCAAATCTAGAATGTAAACTGATAACATAGGCTTTGTCAAATTTAAGGCTGCCAAATCCAACAACAGATACCCAATTAGAAATACAATTTTTTTTTAAAATGAAATATATGCTCTTCTAAATTCAAAGTGATTTAAAGATTTATATTCTTTTACATTCAGATCTTTGGGATCATATATGGGGTAAAATACGTAGCCTATTAACAAAAAGTGAAAATGTATAGCTTAAAGAAATTAAAATATAACATCAAATTATATGAAATTAAATTTTAATAGGGATATTCCCGTGCAACGCACGGGTCCTGTACCTAGTTGAGGAATATTATGTTTGGCCTAAAGATCAGTCGAATCGATTGTTATTACGGGAGGTCCAATGGTATTGAAGCTCCCTGTTTTACCAAGTGGAGGGAAGAAGTCATGTAAAAATACTTCCATCACGCTTCCTCTGCCTCCCAGTTTTTGTTTCTTTTCGATTTGTCTTATCCTTTTTCACTTTTCATATGCATTTTTTTTGGTTGCATCCTTAAGGTTGTCATTGACTACAATGACATGATCTTCTATTACGAATCTCTTCTCGGATCTTCTAACACGTGGATATCGATGGAGTCAAAATAAAGATTTTTTTTTTTAAAGTATATTCAAATTAAAATAAGGAGATAGAAAATGTTTACAGAGCCCGAGCCCAGAATATAAGCCCAAAATGAAAAAAAGCTAGTTAAACCCATAGTTGAGAAGGAACCAAAGTGAACCAGAAATAAATCAAACAAGTTGCAATCGAACCAGAAAAACGGTTGGCATTTACCCTCTTTCCCCCCCCCCCCGAGATAGTCTTCTTAGATTCCATCAATCTTCTTCTTCGACGATTACGATTAGGGTTAGCCACCAGTAGAGTCATCTTATCACAGTACCAGCAAACCAGAGAATGAGCAAGTCAAATGAGAGGGCAGCGTTTTTGTGTCACGGTAACTGAGTCATCCCATAAAGATTTTATTCTTCGGTCGGCGGTTTGCCTTTGGGGCCTGTTGGACCTTTAAAACTTATGTAATCTCGATATGGGATATATTGTTATTCGTGGCCTGTTTGATAATATATTTCTCTTGAGAGAAAAAAAAAAAAAAGAAACAGAAGAAATCTTGCCCATCGCTCGGTTTTCTTTTTCTCCTCTGGCATCTTTTGGGTTTCCGGTCCAGCCCTATAGGCTAAAGGGGGTATTGACACTAGGATTTTAATTTTTTTTGGAGTTTTTCTAAAATCAGGTGTTATTTACTTTGTTATTGAATTTAGTATTTACATAAAATCATGCAAAATAATTCACAATCCTTTGTTATTTAATCAAGAATTTATAAAAATCATGTTATTTAAAATTAATAAGTATTTTTCAAAAACTACTAAAGACTCATTTTGAAAGATTTTGGATATATTTTTATTTGAGAAATAGGAATGAATAAATCTCACCTTTAAACTTAATAAGTATTTTTCTTAGCTTTTGTTTCCATTCTTGTTCCAAACTTTTGTTCCTTCGTTTCTATCTGATGACAACAAAAAAAAGGTGTTATTTTGAAGAAATTTTAAAAGAGTTCACAAAGAAGGGAAGATATATTCTCATCATCACTCTCGTCGCAAAATGAACAAAGAAATAAAATAATTTTCCACAGTTCTTCACTATCCCAAAACTGGGATTCTCTTTCCAACTTCAGATTGAACCCAAATTATGATTCTCCAACCAACTACATATCTTCCACACTTCTTCTTCAAATCCTCATATTCAAATACCAATTGATCCTCTGAAACTGCAGATGAGCTTTGAGAATTCCATTTCATAAACTGATTTGGTTTCCCTTTATATGCTAACAGAAGAGTGAATGCAATCATCGTGTTTTGATGGATTCTGTCGAGACTAATGGCTAGAAGAGCTATCTTCTCGAGGGGGCGTGTGGAGAAAAGATTCCACGTCTGATAGATATGAAGGGACTTGAGTAATATATAAAAGGTTAGGGTCTCTCCACTCATTGCCAATTGGTTTTGAGTTGGAAGCCCATATCAAACCCTAATTTAACATGGTATCAGAGCCTACACACGTTGGCCCGTTAATTAGTCCGGCCCAGATAGAGGTCCAATCACCCTATTAATTGATGGCCAAAAGGAAGGCCCAATTCCATCGAGATAGCTAAAAAAAGATAATATTATCTCGAGGGGGCGTGATGGATTCTGTCGACATTAATGGCTAGAAGAGCCATCATCTCGAGGGGGCGTGTGGATAAAAGATCCCTCATCTGATAGATGTGAAAGGACTTGAGTAATATATAAAGAGTTAGGGTTTCCCCACTCATTGTCAATTGGTTTTGAGTTAGAAGCCCATATCAAACCCTAATTTAACATGTTTTGTGTACTTGGCCGTGCAACACCACCAATGATTTGTGTTCTTCTCTTCATAATGTGTAAACACCTTTTTATTATTTTTTATTCCTCTTCTATTGGTAGAAACTAAAGACGAGCCTAAGCATCAAAAAGTGAATAGAGAATTGTTAAAAAGACGAGGCTGAGCATCAAAAATCCCAAACGTTTCCAAATACTACAAAATCTTCTAACAAATCTCATAAAATAATCATTAATATTTTATTAATAAGTCACAAAAATCTTCTAAAACTCCATCAAATAGTTGGAAATCCTTCAAAGTCTCACAGAAATGAAAATCCACCAAATTTTTTAAAATCCTTGGTCAATACCCCCCCCCCCCCCCC
>NC_025698.1:25359443-25384893 GCF_000633955.1 Camelina sativa | reverse complement strand
GAATATGCACTTTTCTCATGTGGTCTTCCTTGGTCTGTTCTTGTAAGGCTAACCTCTAGTGACTAGTGGGGATGCAAAGTTATAGATTTAGACTCTTTAGGATGAAGATTAGGTGGTCTTCCTTGGTCTGTTCTTGTTAATTGTCATATTTGTGTTCTTTGTTCGCGGTTTCCCCTTGCCTACGACTGCTTGTGAGCTTTGTAGTTATGCGTCTGCTTCTCTTTCCATGCTTTCCATTGATTGAAAATGTGGCCTTCTTGTTCCTTTGTTCGGTGGTAGAATTTTCTAGTGGCTCCGGATGAGTAGTCATGTCGGTTTTATTGTCCCGTATCACTCTCAAGCTTTAGTTTCTTTTATTAGGCCTTGTCTCCAGCTTTATTCGTTGTTTGGCTTGTTGCTGGGTTGTTTTATGTTAAAAATAAGAGACAATTGAGAAGGGAAAACAAAAAAATATCTGATCATTACTCCCTTTACATATAAATAACCAATAAGTATATTCTTACAAAATCCACACCAAAAAAGGTGGAATAGCTACTATAACGTAATTCAGGGCGTAGTTGCGGGTTAATAGTTGTAAAAGATAGTCAAAGCCAGTTGGATCAATTTTCCCTTAATGTGTGGATGGTCATGTATTGTCTTGTCTGCGTCTCCGCGATTACTCCGGAATTGCAATTTACCACGCTAGGGATGCTTTCATTCCATCCATAGATAATGAGCCTGATTGGTTCTAGACTTCTAGTTGTGGCTTTAGATTTTTTGTTATAGATATTTTGGTTGTGATTGTGAATGTTATTGTTGTAGTATTTTAATTATAGAATTTAAAATTGAAAAACCTAAAATTGTGTGTTTTAGAAGAAAATTAGATTAGCATCCGCCTATACGCAAGGTTATAATGTAATACTAGATTTCATCCCAATAGAACTCCACACTTAAGCATGGTTAAGCAGTAAAATTTGGATGGATGTTCGGAAAATGATTGTCAAAACCGTGCGAGTGAAGACAAAACACGGAAAAATATCACTTGATGATTTATAGAATTGGTAAACAAGTATATAAAGTCTCTCGGACGTAGCATACCAGCTGTTAGATAAGGGTATGTCTATGAGCGAATATATGACTTTTTCAAAAGAAAAATTCTTAGGTTCAGAAGTGATACTCTTTTATTTATCCCTTTAATTAGCCATTCAAAATACAACAATATGTTATGTAATGTTATATTTAGAAAATAAATCAAAATTAAAATAAGAAAAATAAAACAAATTGCTTTTTTTATTAAACTAGTTTATGTTTAGATTTTACAATTAAACAAAGTTTATGTTAAAGTTATAAATTTATATAAGAAGATTAAAATTTTGATTTTACAATTAACTGACATTATATGTTGGTTTGAGTGTATAAATGAAAATTAGGGTTTAGATATTTCAATTAAACAAAATGATATGTCGGTTTAGATTTGTTAAAGAGGGGTTAGGGTTTATATTTTATAATTAAACAAAATTATATGTCGTTTTGGATTTATAACACATGATTCGATTTTAGATTTTACAATTAAACAAAACTAGGTACTAACCCGCGGAAAACTGAGGGCTGAACTTTTTTTTGATGAAATTTTTTGATAATTTATTTTGTTATTATGTTATTTATAAAGATTTGTGATTAAAAATTCAGTTTGTTTATATTAAAATTTTGTATTTTAAATATGTTTATTGAAAACTTGTCAATAAAATATTTGCATGTAATGAATAAAACTGTTTAAACCTTTGTCAATTAAACGCAATCCTTGATATAGTTGTGAACTAAGTAAAAAATATAACTAACATGTAAAAAGAGCAATTAAATACAGTTAGTGAAGGTTCTGAAAAACCTCGTAAAAAACAAAAGTCATTGTTTTTTTCAGTGGCTTCCCTTACTTGTCTATAATAAGCACCTTCAAACATTAAATATATTCAAATCTCAACTTAGTTTTATTTTCCTAAAGAACGGTGACTAAAAGAAAAATATAATTTTTTAAATAGATAAGATACAATATCTATATCTTTTATTTTTTTATTTATTAAGTTTTAAAATCTAAGCCTTTAAACGGAACTGTTATATATTTTATTATATTTGATTTTTGATAAAAAATTTAACCCGAAAAGCTTTTTTGATAAAATTTGTAGTTATATAGATTTTATTCGATTAGTTTTTTAAAATCTTAGCTGTTAATTTTTTTCTTTAAAATACAAATTATTTTTGATTCTAATAGATTTTTTTTTTACTTTTCTACAATTTATTTTATTTTATGTGTCCCCAATTTTCGTTTTTTAATTAATTAATTATATTTAATTAATTAGTTAATTTTAATTAAGTTTTTCTAATGGTAATTGAATGTAATTTTTACACATTTTAAGGTTAGTTTCATATTTGTACTTCTCAATTAATATAGTAGGATTATATGTCATTGGAGTGTATAAAGGAGGACTCCAATTTAGATTTGACTATTAAATGAAATAAATTATGTCTATTTGGATTAACAAAAGAATGATTAATTAGGGTTTAGATTTTACAATTAAACGAAATTATATGTCGTTTAAGTTTATACTATACAAAAAATGGTTAGAGTTTAGATTTTATGATTAAAACTATAAATTATGTTAGGTTTAAAATTCAAATATAAGTTTAGGGTCTTTTCTTGACTTATTAAGTTATGTTGATTTGTTTCAATTGTATTATTTAGATAATGTTAAGTATTTGAGTCTATTTAAATAATTTTAGGGTTAAATTATTTTAGTTATGTTGATTTATTTTAATTGTTTTATTTATATAAAAAGATGTTTCGGTTTAGATTTTTTTTCATAAGAATATTTTTTATGAAAAAATTAAATAAATGAAGTCCTTTTATTCCAGAAAAAAGCGAGGTATCAAACGTCTAAATAAAAAATAGACAGAGTTTTTTTTTTCTGATTTTACAATTAAAAAAACTATATGTTGTAAAGTGATCTTAATGCAGTAGCAAAAGGTAAGTCCAATTGTAGAAGACAACATCACACCAGAGATCGAGTCCCGCTTCCTGTGGCCCAATGGTTGACAAAAAAAAAAAAACTATATGTCATTTTGGATTTAAAAAAAATCTATATTAACATTTTCACAGCAATTTTAGCAAATAAGGCTTCAAGTTGAGAACTATTTACAAACATGCCATTATCATTATTCTTTTTTTTATTTTAATATTAAAAACAGTCTATAATATTAGCTATACGTTAAAATAATCTAAACAACCTAATTCAAAATCTCCATTCAATTATTACCATACTCAAAATCTAATCCTCCGAAATTTCTTCCACACTAAACTCGCATATCATTAGGAAAAAATATAGAGATTGAAACAACCTTCTTTAACGTGTGACAACTCCATTCCTAATTTTCTATCCTCTAGATAACTATTTTAAATATAGAAATTGGAGTTGGAGTTGAAGATAAATATTTTAAATATATTTTAAATATTTTAATTAACACATGACAACATTTTTGCAGCAGTTTTGGCTAAGAAGACTTGAAGTTGATATATATTTACATCTCATGCCATTATAATTAGAGATTTTTAAAAATAAAACTATAAAACAAAAATATTGATTTAGTCGTTTTCCATTAACAAAAAACAAAGATTTCCTAATTTATCTCCCTATTAAATCTGAAATATAATTTCCCATTTTCATTCTTCTAAAATATCTCTACAAGATTTTATAATAATCGATTTCAAAATATAAATTTATGAGGAGCCTATAAATCAGCTACATTTGTTTTTCTATATTCCTAATTAATCACCACATTTAATTATATAATATAATTTTCCTGAATTTCTATATACAAAATCGTATAAAGAAACAAATTTATGGCTCAAAATTAATCAAAATTAGTCTAATAATATAAACTTGGCATATTCATATATATATATTATGCGAATATTAAATCCCTAATTAGTTGCTAATGCGTTCAATCTGTTGCATGAAAAGGTGGACATATTCAACTTAATTTCTCGCCTATAAATAATGTTGACCCCTATTCTCAAGTTAACATCACCAACAAAACATAAAAAATGCACCTCTTTGCTATGCTCATTTGGAAGTTGCACAAATAGAACTGTGATGAAATATGTAGAGATGTCTAAAACTTCTTCAAGCTATGGAGGGATCACCGAATCTGGGGCAGTTCATTGTCTCCCATGCCACAACTGAATGATAAGGTTGCGACCTCTATGTTCTTTTGCTGATGAAAAACAGTCCACAGTAGTGACATTTAAAGTTTTTATGCTTTATAAATGTCTCTCCCCCTCTTTTTGTTTACTCTTCTCAGGGTTCAATACCTCTTATTTTATTTTTGGTCTACCATTCAAATTCACGGGTTATATAGCTTCATGGGTTTGGATTAGTATTAATGTAAATTTGAAATATCATTATCTTGGTGCTACAAAATTATTCATTAAAAGTATTTATCAATATTAAAATATTAGACATATTTAATTAACTTGAATAAATTACGATTATGTAAAAATAAATTGGTTCTCGGTATACTACGGGTTAAATCCTAATATTAACTATCAAAATACACTTATACAATTTTAAACACTAAATAAAACAAAAAAATTAAACAAATGCAGCTTATAGTTTTATATTTTAGTTTAAATGAATCGTCTCGCAGTGTACCGCAGGTTAAAATTATTAAACCCTAATAATCTAGAGACAGCACAATTTCGTATTCCATACTCACATTTACATGCACAAAAACCAAAAAGAAGAAATAATTAAATTGTTTCTCACAATTTTACATAAAGTCAAATATAACTTTCAAATAATAAACAAATTAAAAAAATATAGACCCGCAGTGTACCGCGGGTTGAAATTTAGTTTGGTTTTAAAAAAAAAACATTTGTTATTAAACTTGTGATTTAAAATCTCTTTGCAAATCATAAGTTATTGAAAATGATATTTATTTGAAATGATTTAAAATAGTTTAGAATCTCTTGTTATTCAATTAAGAATTTATGTAAAATCATCTAATATCCACCATTATTCAAACTTAACAATTACTTATAAAAAAACTGATTTCAAGAGATTTTGACTACTTTTTAGTTGAAAAATAGGAATGAGTAGAGAATCTTCAACGGGTGTATCTAGCGCACATATTTTTGGGAGAAAAACTCTTTGATGACTTCAATCGGATCAGGGGAAATCTCAGACATTTGAAAGCAATACCACAAACTGAAATCAAGCGTTGTAATAGAATTTTTGACAAATCAGCGTTTCCATAATAGGCACACAAAAAAAAAGCTACCGCTACTTTTCAAATGTAGCCGAATCGATTTTACGAACAACGGAAACCCTAAGTAATTTGAACTCATTGCAAATCATGGAAACATGATGATTACCATAAACATAATTATCAAATTAGCCGAATATATTATTTATCTAAGTTACAAAATGCATGTTAGAAAAACATAAAATTGTATAGTGATTTTAAAATAATATGTTTTGAAATAATGTAGTTTTATAAAATAATTAATCTGATTTATATGTTACACATTATATTTTTGTACTTTTACTACACAAAACCGATTTTTAAGGTTCTCTCTTTTTGTACTAGGAAAAAAAACCGGAAACATGAAGAAAGAAGCTGGACAGAAATGAATAAGTAAGACACACAAATCATGTTTTAACTAAAACCCGAACCTGCTAAAAAGCCCACTAAAACTTCCAGCCCATTACAGAGAGAAAAGGAGGCGCTCTACTCCTCCGCTTTGACCTATTTCTAACCGTTGCCACTTGATACGAAATATAAAAATATCTAGCAAATAAAGAAAAATTAGATATTTTCCACGTGGACGGTACAGATCAAATAATCCGCGCGAAGAGACAACCGTTAGATGATAAAACCAAAAAAGACCCTTATGCCCCCAAACCTGAATCAAAATGGGTATAAATACATGTTCTAAAACCCTAAGCTAAGAAAAATATCTTCACGCAGCTGTCTAGGGTTTTTCGCCTCTCTTTTACTCTCTCTCTCGAAAACCTAGCAGTCTTTCTCTCTCTTTTCTCAGTTCCTCCATGGGTAAACCTAAATCCGCCACCAAGGTAACCTTCTTCTCCCCCTTTATGGCTTCCTTCTCTCTTCTTCTTCTTCTTACTCTGTTTTGAATCTCTGTTCATGTTTTGGTCCTGCGTATTTAACGAGATTTTATTTGTTTTCTTTTGGATTTTCAGGTTGTTGCAGCTCCTGCTGCGGTTAAGGCCACTAAGCCTTTGAAGAAAGGTATAAACTTTGGCTTCCTTGTACCTCAGATGCTTTGCCCTCTGCTACACAGCTAGTTTTGATTTGAAAGTTTTCATTTTTAATATCTATATTGCTCGTTCTGCTATGGCTGGCTATTGGAATAAGTTGTTTGATTTGCCTAACTCCTGAACGTATATGAGCTCTGACCTTTTTATTCATTAGTTTGGGAATATATATTGCTTGAATATAATGAGCGCTCTCTATAGTATATTGACTTGTGAATCCTGAATTTGAAACCTTTAGTGTTGAGATTAAATTTGAATGTTGAGTTTTGAACTGTTATTGATTTTAATAATTTTGATTGTTTCTTCTCTTTTAGGTAAGAGAGAGCCTGAGGATGATGTTGATACCAAAGTGAGCCTTAAGAAGCAGAAGAAAGACGTGATTGCTGCTGTCCAGAAGGAGAAATCTGAGAAGAAGGTGCCGAAGAAGGTTGAGAGCTCTGACTCCTCAGACTCTGATTCCGAGGAAGAGGAGAAGGTATAACTACTTCTGTCTTTGATTTATTTGTTGGTCTGAGTATTGAATTTGAGTGTGATTTCTGACCATATCTAATATATGTCAGGCTAAGAAAGTTCCGGCCAAGAAGGCTGCTGCCAAGGCTGCTTCAAGCAGTGATGACTCATCTGACGACTCTTCAGACGATGAGCCAGCAACCAAGAAGGCTGCTGCTACCAACGGAACTGTTGCAAAGAAGTCTAAGGATGACTCATCTTCTGAGGAGGATTCTTCAGACGAGGTTAATTTCTTTATATGTTATGGAATTTTTAAGCTTCTATCATTTGAGCTGCGTCTAAAAGACTTCGTTTTTTATTAAAAATTTCAGGAAGTTGCTGCAACAAAGAAGCCAGCTGTAGTTGCGAAAGCCGCTGTAAAGGCCAAGGCAGAGAGTTCATCTGACGAGGATTCATCTGATGATGATGTAAGGACCTCATAAGATAGAAGATAGATGCACCTTTAGAGTAATTTGTGCGAAAACTTATATAATTAACTAACTTACTAATTGAAAATAATTAGGAAGCTGAAAAGAAACCTGCTGCTAAGAGTGCCAAGCCAGCTGCTAAAGATTCTTCATCCGACGAAGACTCAGATGATGAATCTGAGGATGAGGTGATAATTTTTTTCTCATACTTGTAATATCTTATACTTGAATATTATTTTATATTTTCTAATGGATCTCTAACTACTTCGTTTATGAAAATAGAAACCTGCTGCCAAGAAGGCAGCTCCTGCTAAGGTAGCTACCAAGGCTGCAAGCAGCTCCGATTCATCAGATGAAGATTCTGAGGAGGTTGGCTTAACATATTTAATTTGATTTTCTTGTGGTACTTTATAGCAGCTTTGCATTCTTTATATTTCTGTAATTGACTTCATTCATGGGTCTTGATATTTTCAGGAAAGTGAAGATGAGAAACCTGCCCAGAAGAAGGCTAAAAAGGAGAGCAGTAGTGATGATTCCAGCGGATCTGAGGAAGATGAAAGTGAAGACGAGAAAGAAACCCCAATGAAAAAGGTACGAGCAATGTTTCCTTGCACTTTAATATCTATGGAGGCTAGCTACTGAAGCTTATTATTCTATCTCTTGTTGCAAGTTACTAATATTATTTATATTTTTCTGTAACTAAAACAGAGCTCCGATGTAGAAATGGTGGATGCATCAAGTGCAAAACAGGTAATGGAGATCCTTCTGATAGTATCTTTTATATATTGTAATATTGTAACCTGATTTTGTTTGGTTATTTTGATGTTAATTTTGTGCATCATGCAATTCTTTGATTTTTAGCCAAAGACTCCATCCACTCCTGCTGCTGGCGGATCAAAGACACTCTTTGCTGCCAATCTCTCTTTCAATATTGAAAGATCAGATGTGTAAGTTCTTTGACCTTTGATCTCTCTTCTCTTGGTGAAAGTTTTCATGACCTGATGTCTCATCCTCATTTGCAGCGAGAATTTCTTCAAGGAAGTTGGTGAAGTTGTTGATGTTCGATTCTCTACCAGTAGAGAAGATGGAAGTTTCAGGGGATTTGGCCATGTTGAGTTTGCTTCTGCGGAAGAAGCACAGAAGGTGAGAGTCGTTTTTAACTCTTGAATAAAAATATTTTATTAGTAATTTGAGACTGATTGCTGATTAACGTCTGTTGTACTTTAGGCTCTGGAATTACATGGTAGACCTTTACTCGGCCGTGAGATTCGTCTTGATATTGCTCAAGAGAGAGGCGAGAGACCTGCATTCACTCCTCAAAGCGGAGGGTAGGTTAATTTTTCCATGTGTTGGAGATTTGTTTCTGTAAAATTGTTTCATTGGTTGATTATATTCTCTCTTCTGCAAATTATAGCAACAACTTCAGAAGTGGTGGTGGTGATGGTCAAACTGTTTTCGTTAAGGGATTTGACTCTTCTCAGTCTGAGGAAGATATCAAGCACGCATTGAGGGAACATTTCGGTTCATGCGGTGAGATCACAAGGGTCTCTGTTCCCACAGAGCGTGAAACTGGTGCTTCCAAAGGGTTTGTGATTTCGTCCTCCTTATCTGTGTGACCAGTTTGTGAATTCTATCTGTTAAATTTTAGATGCTAACTACATAAATGTTTCTTTTCAGAATTGCTTACGTTGAGTTTACAGAAGGTAAAGAGAAGGCGTTGGAACTAAATGGAAGTGACATGGGAGGTTGGGGTCTTGTAGTTGATGAGCCTAGACCGAGAGATAACTCTAGTGGATTTGGTGGAAGGGGTAATGGTGGAAGGGGTGGTAGAGGAGGTAGAGACAGCGGCCGTGGTGGTCGTTTTGGTAACAGCGGTGGTCGTTTCAGTGGTGGCAGAGGAGGTAGAGATGGCGGCCGCGGTGGTCGTGGAAGACCTAGTTTTACTCCCTCAGGTAAGAAGACTACCTTCGGCGATTTCGAGTAGAAGCTTCTGTAGAAGAAAAGTCTCTTCTTATGTTGTTAACTTGTGATACTTGGCATCCTTTTATCGTTTTGTTTCTTTTTTGTTCTAGTTTCGTTTCTGTCAGAACCTTAAATTTTTGTCTGAATGTTAAATTAAGCTCAATTTTGAGTGCTTTGGGTGTTAAATCTAATTATTATATTCGTCCTTCTTTATATGAGCCTCAGTACGATCCAGTTGTTTAGGTATACTAACATTCTCTCCCAAGGGACACAAATTTACATTTCTCAGAATTAGTCTCAACTTGGTTGGCTACTTCCACATCTTTCACTCAAAAGCATAAACAAAAAGAAATAGTAAAATGAATTAGTTGTAACTGAAAACTGAGACTTTAGCTTGAGGACCGCCTTGTACATAGACAAAGTCGTAAGCTTGTCCTGCTCTCAAAGTCTTTTGCCATTGAGGAAGCTGGTACGTATTCTTTTGTCCCGTTGGTTTTAATCCCCAGATAGGTCCTGAGAGATCTTCAATCTTAAGCTTGAGATCTGATATGGGCTTCTGAGAATTGTTCTTGATGATCACTTTGTGCCTGTAGTATCTTGTGTTCCCGGCCATCCAGTTGGTAGTTATCGAGTGAAGAAACTCGATTTGGGCACCTGATTGTTTTGGACTATAATATGTTGTTGGTGTTGCTGTGTACGATGAAGCTGTGACAGTTTCAGAGAAAATGAGAATCAGACACTGTATAAAAGTTGCATTGGAAAGCTGTTAGTAGACAAAGATCAAACCTGGTGGTTTTGTAGTTTGATAAGGTTTAGATGATCCTCCTCCATAAGATCCTACAAAATTTCATTACATTACTCAATGAGTCATGGATCATAAGATAGTAAAGCTAAAAGACTACATGATCAAGGTTTATTGTTTACTTACCTAAGTTTCCAGAGAGTTTAGCGAATAGGCCAATAAGTGGAGCTGTTCCAGATAAAGTTGGTTCCGATTGCTCGTAGTTTGAGCGATCATCGGAATAGTAATCATTCTGGTCCGGTCCACCAACAAGCGCACCATAGATAATATTAGGATCAGCTTGAGACCTTCTGTACCAAGAATCAAATCCTTGTACACAATTCACAGAAGAACGTTGAACATAGATTGAAGGGATTGAAGAGCCTCTATGGTGAACACAGATTGGATATTTCGGTCCATAGCCAACTACATAACTCATTCCTAGACGGTTCTTTCCAAGAATGTAATCAGCCTGCAAACAAAAAGAAAAAAAACTCAGTTAGCAGAGTTAAACCAACAAGGAAACTGTTTTGGTTTCTTGGGAGGAGGATTTGAGAATGACCTGAGATCTAGCAAAGTCAAGAAGCGCTTGAGGTTGAACCGAACCATCAGGACAATTGAGTTTAGCATTTGCTGCAGAGAGATAGTCTGAGTAGACTGCGAGAATATACGCAGCCGCAGATGCATATTGAAGATTGTTCCACTCTCGAACATACATTAACCCACCAGCTGTTGTTTTAATGTTGTAACCACCATTCTTCTTGAGACAAGCACAAGCGAAGTAGTCAGCTTTCGTCTGATATTGCTTCAATGTCGAAGTATACACACCACCTTTCCCTTCTAACAAGACCTATACACACACAAATGAAACAAAGAATCAAGATTAGTATTCTTGAAACCGCGAGAAAACATTCTTGAACTAACCGGAAGATTATACCTTGGAGAGAAGGATTTGAACACCGGCGTATTTGTTATCCCAAGAGAACTCTTTCATCCCCCAGCCGGTTCCACCCATATAACCAGCATTGTCCATAGCATATTTTAAGTAATACTGATCCCCGGTAGCGCGGTGTAGCCAAGCCGCAGCCCAAAGAAGCTCATCCTTTAAGATATTACCCAACAGAGAGACATTTTAGTATTGGAACAACATTCAATGGAAGAAGATAATTGGAGAGATGAATGATGAAAAATGTTAAGAGATCAACAGTGTTATACCGAGTAACCAGATGACATGTAGAAAGGTTTTGCATTTGGGATTGAATCAGTGTATAGTCCTCTGTACTTGTCAGCAAATGAGAAGAGCTGAAAACACACAATAACAAAAGTTTCACAATGTTTAGAATCTCAACCGAACCGGGTTCATAACACAAGTAACAGAATCCCATTGCACCTAAGCTGTTAATAAGCAGAGGTTGAACAAATACACAAACGAACCTCTTTGGCATGACTTAAGAGGAGAGCAGAGTAAGAGGAGTTAAATGGCTTGAATGCCAAGGAAGCAGCAGCTAAAGCAGCAGCGGTTTCACCGGCTAAGTCTGAGCCAGGATGGTACTGGTCAAGCTTATAAGCTGTTCTTGAAGTGGTCATGTCCTCTGCTCGTTCCCAACAGTAATGGTCTGATTCTCCATCTCCAACTTGACCCCATAGAACATTTGGCTGAGGATGAGCCTTGATGAAGTAATCAGTACCCCATCTGATTGACCACAATGTCTGTTGCATCTGGTTCGAAGCGGATAGCTCTTTCCGGTTATCAACCGCTGCCCACGATAGCATTGTCACTGCAAAGGCCATTGGTAAACCGAACTTCACATGGTCTCCTGCATCATAGTATCCTCCCTCCAAGCTCACCTATTTATTCACACACACACAAAACCTCAATTTCATTTTATTACATGATGTTTTCTTATTGGAATTAGCACTTTCGAGGGTCTTACAAAGTAAAATCTAGCAAATTTTGTCTTGATGACAACATATCCTTGTACATTTTACATCTTTTTCAGTTAATATCTTTATATTAATTTTAATGTTATTCTTATAAATTCATATTTATGATGGTGACATTAACGACACAAGTACAAACCACTACTCCTTCCGTTTCATAATATAGGATGTTTTAGAGAAGTTTTTTTGTTCATAATATAAGATGTTTTCAAGTTTCTATGTAACTTTTATATTAGTTTAATACTTTATATTATGTAGTCTTGTTTATGATTGGTTGAACTTTTTTAAAGTAGTCATTTCTTAATCTGCGTGTTTTACTCAAAACATCCTATATTTTGAAACGGAGGGAGTCTATCACATATCCTAGTCGAATGATATTTAACGGGAACTATTATTTTTGTAAAGATTTAGATAATATGAATCTGACTAGTACATTATTAATATGTGTGTATATGATGGACTTACGCCTTGAGCAAGACCATCCTTGAGACCAGAGTGGCCTCGCCATTTGACACGTTGAGCAGCTGGCAACTTTCCTGATCGCTGAGCCTCAAAAAACAAAAAGGTCTTGTCAAGAGCATTTCCGTAGTTATAGTATTCCGCTGCCGCGGTTGCTGCTGCTAGAAGCACGGTCAGTAATAGGCTCACGCCGGAAAATGATACACCAAACTTCCTCATTTCTCTCTCAACCTTTGTTTTAAGTTTTCTCTCCTAAGAAACGTTCTTTGTTCACAATTGTGATGCGAGTTAGGTCTATATGTGGGTGTATTTATATAAACATTTGGAGAAAGAGAGAAATTGTGTATGTGAGTTTGGTGAGAGAGAGGAATTGTGGAGAATCAAATAGGTACGAAACTTGTCTGAACAATCATTGTCTTTGTCTCTATTTGTGTTCGTGTGTGTTGTACATGCCTTTGATAATAGTTGTGACCTTCACGTTTTGTTAGAGCTTCTCACGTTGTACCTCGAGACTTTTGTGTATAAAAGCTGAACCAACTATGACAAACCACGTGCATCTCTTATTAGCCGTTGGATGTATGTGATATTGACCATCTATTATGAATAAAAATAGATTAATGTATCCGTATCTTGTTTTTAATATAAGGTTTTAAACGCTTAAGAATAATATTTTGGTTGATTTTTGTTAAGGTGTCAACGGACAAGTAACATTCGTGGTATCCACAACTTGCATTCCCATTTTTTTTCGTTTTTCAGTTGATTTGTATGTTCGGATGTTTTTAAAGTTTTTGTTGAAAAAATTGTACAGTTTCATGGTTGGGCGTATCAAACTGTCACTTCCATTTCGTTATAACAATTAACAAGTGTAAAAATATGATAAATTTATATGATCAAAAGAAGGTGAAACGTTTGTATTTTAATAAAACTAGGAGTTAATAAAATTATAATATAATGGATAATAAACTCTTTTTTTGTTTTTTTTTGTCAACAGGATACTTAACTTTTAAATAAGAGAAGAGTTTCATTTATTTTATAGCTGTGAAGTCACCAAAAAACCAAATGGATCACTAAAACCTAAACCGGATTAAAAGTCCACGGGTGAACCGACATAACCTAGTCGTATGGTTTTCCTTCCATACAATAAAAAGTCTAAAACCAAAACTACACAAGACTAAGAGACGTCAAAACCCAAATCGAAATTGTAACTAAACCGACACCAATGAACCAACTCGTTTTCCTCACGGCGTGGTTACTCTTGTGAGTTGAAGAGTGTAGGGACGAAGAAGGTGGAGGAGAATGCGGCGTAGGCTCAACCTCCATGACTTTAATGATCATTTTCTGACCTTTCTCACAGTGGCCCGCGACGCCGCTAATGAAATAAAACAAACCTGGTCGGTCTAATTTGAAAACCGTATCGTTGTGGTTTTACACACCACACCACACCAAAAACAAATGTCAAAATCTGCATTACGATGATGATCATTGATAAGTTATAAAAGAAGAAAGCATAATATAATCTTACGGATAGTGTCGCCAACTTTAAACCGGTTCTTGGAAGCCCATTGGTTAAACATATCACTCTGGTTACTAGATTGTGGTATGATCCAACCATTTTCTCCTCCAGCTTCAAATTCAGTGCATGACACAAGTGAAACCACGTAAAACAATCCTAAG
Organism: Camelina sativa; assembly: GCF_000633955.1. Lineage (NCBI taxonomy): Eukaryota > Viridiplantae > Streptophyta > Magnoliopsida > Brassicales > Brassicaceae > Camelina > Camelina sativa. The sequence continues at coordinate 25,370,848 of NC_025698.1, read as the reverse complement.
ATTGAAAGGAGAACAGTCTTTTGTGAACCCATTGAATTTTTCTTTTCTTTCTGACTGATAAGTTCTTGGAGAAAATGTTAATATCGAGGTTTGAGTTTAAGTAGTGTGAGAGAGAGAGTTGCAGCTAGGTTTGTTCGTTTCGTTTGGCCTGTCCACAACTTGAGGGATATCTACTAGATATTGTTTTGACTTATTGCTATTTGAAATTTGAATTAAATTTGAAAGAAATACGTCAACTACTTAAGAAAAAACTGTTTTTTTTTCCTGAGATTTGTTCGAATTAATTTCGTAAAGTTTAATTTGATGAACTTTTGTATTTTTTGGACTTTTGAAGCTAATTTAAAAATGTTTGGGTGATACTTAGACTAATTAAGAATATAGGGACTATTCATCGAAATAACTAAAATATTTTATAGTTTTTGGATTTGCTGAGTCAGAAGAGGACTAAAACGACACGAGATCCCATCGTTTTGGAGTTACTCCGTCGCCACCACCATCTAAACCCACTCGTTCGTTCACCTGAGCCGCGACGAAGAAGACGGAGGCGAATCTGTAAGGATTTAGGGTTTATAGGATTGTAGGAAGAGGAAGACAAGCAAGACGAAGCTGCGTTTTTTCTCGAAGATAAACAATGGCACAAGACTCGGAGAAGAGATTCCACCAAATCATGGACAAGCTCTTTACCCCATCGAAATCTCAGCCTCCTTCTTCCTCAACCAGGTCGGTTTCTTATTTCATGGATCGATTCATCTTCCCGTATCTTAGTTTCAGATTTCCAGAATCGTTTTTCGCTGATTGGAGTGTGGAGATTGCTTAACCTCAGAACTTGGTTGATTTTGTGATATTTTTTTGCATCAGAGCTTGTGAATTATGTGTTCATGTTATGATTCTGCATCAGCTTATGTATTCGTTTGGTCTCTGTAGTTCATCTGCAGAGCAACAGTCAAGAGGCAGGAAGCGTCCAAATCCTTCATCTGCGTTAGCATTGGTTGAGCCAAAGACGGGATTAGCTACCATTGATAGGTCTTCAGCTTTGAAAGTAGCTGCGGGTTCATCACCGTCTGGTCTTTGCAGGCCATGGGATAGAGGGGATCTTATGAGGAGGCTAGCTACTTTTAAGTCAATGACATGGTTCGCCAAGCCCCAGGTCTGCTTCTTGTGACCTTTTAAACGACATTTTTCTTCCATTAGCATTCAAGTCATTTCGATCTGGTGGTTGGTATGTTCTCGTTATGAAATTTTCAGCTGATTATATGTATTTGGTGTGTGGTGGTGGTAGGTTATTAGTGCTGTAAATTGCGCGAGGAGAGGGTGGGTGAATGATGACGCAGATTCTATAGCTTGTGAATCTTGTGGAGCTCATCTTTATTTTTCAGCCCCATCTTCTTGGTCAAAGCAACAAGGTATGGTTAACATGTTTTTTTTTTGTAAAATCATCTCTATGCAACGGATACTCTGATATAGTGGTTTTGTGGCGTGTCCTCACTGCAATTGGATATCTTCTATGTGATCTTTCAGTGGAGAAAGCGGCATCTGTCTTCAGCTTAAAGTTGGATAGTGGACACAAATTACTTTGTCCATGGATAGATAATTCATGCGAAGAAACGCTTTCTGAGTTTCCTTCAATGACACCGCAAGATTTAGTTGATAGACATGAAGAGCGGTCAGAAGCTTTACTTCGACTTTTGTCCCTGCCTATTATTTCACCATCAGCCATTGAGTACATGAGGAGCTCAGATCTGGAGGAATTTCTCAAACGACCTATATCACCTGCATCTGGCGACACTTCAGCCGAATGTTCTCAAAAAGAATCCCTTATCAATCATGTTGGAGCAAGTCCTGCTCAACTTTTCTACCAGGTTTGACCTTCACAAAAAATTCTGAATTATTCTAGTTAACGTAGAGCCCTTTGCAATGCTATTATTATTATTATTGTTTCAGCCTATTTCATTTCCATGTCCATGTTTTTCTTTTTTAGGTACCTATATGATTTTGGTACAATAGGTTGATCCTTCGTTTATTGTGCCTTTATCAATAGATTTTACTTTGGTTTGTCCAATTTCTTCTTCTTGATTCATTTAATGTTGTTCATATGATCACTTTATTGACTATGGATGACATCTTTTCTGAGAGGCTTTTGGTATTTTGTATCATCTGATAGTAATACTGATGCATTGATATTTGCAGGCACAAAAACTTATCAGTTTATCTGGCTGGGAACCGCGGGCACTTCCTTATATTGTGGACTGCAAAGATAAATCGAGTGAGACTGCTAGGGGTACAGATACTATTGATTTACTGCCAGAAACTGCTACCCGCGAGCTTCTAAGAATCTCTAATTCAACCTTGATTCCAAATGGAGATTCAGGGAATAATGACAATCCAACTCTTCCTGACACATTAAACTCTGATCCCAGTTCTGTTGTACTGGACTGCAAGCTCTGTGGCGCCTGTGTTGGTCTATGGGTTTTCTCAACTGTTCCGAGACCACTAGAGTTGTGTAGAGTCACTGGTGATACCGAAATTAATACAGATGAACATCCCAGGGGTGGTACCCTTCAAAAACAACCTTCAAGCTTACAGTTTACCATAGCAGGAGGACCCCCAGCGACGAAGCAAAACTTCAAAGCAACAATATCGTTGCCTATTATCGGGAGGAACTTGAGGTCAAGACTTGCTTCTTACTCCAGAGATCATGATCATGGGGATGTCAGTTCAATTCAGGATCAACAGAGTAAAACTGCAGAGAACACCGGTGATGTTACACAAAATAGCCATAAAGTGGTGAATGATATAGGAGAGAAGGCTGATGGAGGAAGAAACTCAACTGATATAGAGAGTGATATTGCACTACAAAGCAACAACAAACAAATGATGGTAGTAAGATCAAATCTTCCTGAAAACAACAAACCAAAGGATGCAACTGCAGGTAATTTGCTAAGACTGAGTTTTTACAGGCAGTAATTGTTATCCAAACTAATGAGACTATGCTCATAGCTAATTGTTTGAAAGCTCCCATTAGGAGAAATTGTTCAGCTAAACTATGCTTATACACATCTTTCTGTGTGAAGATACAGGAACGTCACTGACGTCAAACAAACAGATGGAATTTGATCCAATCAAGCAACATAGACATTTCTGTCCTTGGATCTGGTCAACGGGTAGAAAAGGCGCTGGATGGCGACAAACTCTTTCTGCGTTACAACGCCATAAAGGAGCTTGTCAGACTCCACCATCACCATCACCATCACCATCACCATCTTCCCTCTTCAAGGTAACACATTCCTCTCAATTCTCTTACACATATTAGTTAATATGGAAGAAAGCTATTACAAATGAGAAGATATAACTCACCTGTAACTATTCTCATGTTTTCTCAACATGAGATCATATAACCCCCCTTTGTAGCAACAAATAGTAGGATCAATTAATATAACCCACAAACTAAGCACAAAGCTATTTAAACTATTGTTGGTTTGGTGCAACTTAGTTCCTTTTCCTTCTTACAATTCCATAACGCATGACTTTATTCTTGTTTTGATATATTTTCTGGCTTCGCTCTGACTCTGTAAATGGAATAAATTATCAACTCGTATAGAACTAGAACCATGTATATTCTTTGATTTATATTCTTATTTCATAAAAATCCAACTTCTAATGTCTTCGATGGTTCTTGATGTGATGCTGTCAGGTTGATGATCCATTAACATCTGTTCGGAACCTATTTAAATCGCCATCACCCAAGAAACGAAAACTGAACGGAGGATCTTCAAGCTGAGCCACAGACGATTTGTACCTGAGAAAAACTTGAGCTGTCTACACTGCATCCAGAAATTTGAAACTTGAAGAACTGTAACATTCATTGTGCTGAGTTATTTGTTGATTCCTCAAAAAATTAATATCTAAACAAAATCAACTTCAGTATTTGGGGAAGCAAAATCCATTTGAGAGAGAGAGAGGAGAGGTCTTGACCCTTTCGTCCTATAACTAACTTTCTTTCGAAGTCACACTTGGCTTGTGGCACTGGGAGGCCCGGTTCATTATAAATTTATTGGCCTGCGCACTTTCATTATTTAATCCATGTAATTTATAAAAGGCCTCGATTGGTTGGTGTCATTAAAAATTAGATTAATGTGCCTTATATTAGCTAACTCAGATTGATTACACACGTAACACAAATTACAACTTACACAATTCTTTTTTTTTGTTTTTTTGAATAATGTAAAATTTATTCAAAAAAATACGGTTTGCAATAGCGTTTTTCAAAAATTTTACATCAATGATTTATGTTTTAAAGAATACAAAGAAATTAAGAGACAAAAGTGTCATCGTGAAGCAAGCCAAATTAACATATAACAATCAAACTTGTCATCTCGTTAAAGCTGAATCGAGTAAACCATGTTCCGAACATCTTGATCAAGTCGTCGAACAAGGTGTCGAGATGGAAGAGGAGGTTCCCCATAGTGTCTTCCATTTCTCTCCCTCCACAGTGAATGAATGGAAAGCTGAAAGATCTATCTCAATAAGTGCTATATACATTAAACTACACTTTCAAACAATCTTACTATACACCAAACGATATTATAAAAACACCCTAAATTTTTTGTGCAAGAAGTATCTTTTGTATTTAAGCTATTGTAATCGTTACAATTATTTTCATTAATGAAAATTCACAGTTCTACAAAAAAAAAAAAAAAAACACCCTAAATGTTAGCCCAATTAACTTTAAAAACTTACATTATACAATTATTAAACATTATAATCCTAAATCAATTTTGAAATTTTAAATTTATAGAAAAAAATATTCAGTTCGTGCATTAGTTCCTAGTTAACGAAAATAATGAAAATTTTGAGGGGTTTAAGTTTCTAGCTAGAATCGAAACTAGTACGTATATAAACCATCTGCCCATCTCTTGATAAGTACAAGTATAAAATCCCTGTTAATTATTGCCGGTTCTTACTAAACCAATGTAAACCATCACAGTTTGTAGGACAAGGATGTGAGATTACGTGTATTAAAATCCTGTTCGTCCAGAAGAAAAAATCCGTGTATTAAAATCCTTTTCCTTTCTTTTTGGTATTATATTTTTGAAAATATTTGTTCCTTTATAAATCCAGAAGATAACTAAGATAGTATAGTTTTTACTTTTCCAACTAGAAACTTCAAGTGTGCGGATTTATCCTGAATTAGGATGAAAAAGAGAAGCACAAGTAAAAATCCCATAGATACAATACAACCAAACCATTTCCTCGCGTCATGTCCCACTATCTTCATATTATTTCCTTAAAATACTTTTTTAAACGAAAATAAAAATAAAGTGGCTACAATCTCCGGATTCGTGGCTCAAGTTTATGGATTATGTTAACACATTTGTGGTTCTTAAAGTTTTAGATTTTAATACCTTTTTCCATAAAACTTCGTTTAAAGCTTCTCTAGTCCAGACTCCAGACGTTATCAACACCCCGGAAGCAACCTGAGAATCATAGAAACCCCGTTTTAAGCGACATATAGCATGGTCGAACAATTAATAACCTAGAACTAGAAGTATGAAGCTATAAACTTATCTTGTTTGTCCTTGTTAGAATTCCATTCTGCTTTTGTTAAAATTTGAAACTTGAACAACATTCATATGTTCCGAGTTATTTGTTGGTTCCTCAAAAAAGTAATCTATGTTGTTACACATATGATCCGTTTGTACCGGAATCTATCAAATTCATAGACTTAATTAAGAGCATGGATATTTTATAGCACAACGTTCATCAACTATATCGGTATTTTCATACCACATACTTGGGGTATGTTGAATTCCTACCCCAACTTTAACAATGAATAAATCCATACATTAACTTAAATAAAATTCAAATTCACTACCCCAACTTGTAAAACTGTGTTGAATCATACACAAACCGTAACGGTGTTAAAAAACCGTTAACGGCTGCTTACGTGGAAGCCACATAAGAAACGACGTCGTTTTGAGAAAGAAAAGAAACAAATTCTTTCTTTCAAAACGACGACATTTAATGTTTCTTCTTCCTTTATGCTTCTTCTCAAAACGACCCCACCGTCTCCATATGCTCATCGGCGTTTCCTCATCGGTTTTTAACACTGTTACACTCAGTCGACAAAAGGACAAACTATTTAAAAGCCATGCTTAAGTTTCTAACTTTGTTGGTAGTAACGTTGTTTTTTTTATAAAAAAACACACTCTGTGTTGGTAACGTCCTCTAGTATTAGTTTTTTGGGTTGAAATATCTCATGAGAAAGTTAAATTAACAAATCTGGTGATGAATAGGTGGAAAAGATAAAAACCTTGAGAATTTTAAGTTTCTAATAATTACGTGTATCCGATAATATGCTACATCGACGACATAATTACTTACAAAATCAAGAAACTAAAGTACGCAAAAGAAAGAAATTTCATTACACTAGGTGATCAGGGTCGGTACAGAAGGCATTAACATTGCCCAAAAAAAAAATACTCCATCTCATAATGTTGAAGGATGTGATATATTGACGTTTATTGAATCATTTTCTCTTAACTTTTTGGCATTATATATTTCTTCTATGACTTGACATCTCCAAAAGATAAGAAGAATGAATAAGTTTTTGATTATTCCAACCTAGAAAGAGACTCTCTAAGTGTGCGGATGTTTCCTAAACCAGGGATTGGAAAAGACAAGCACAAGTCGATCCCATAGATACAACCAAACCATTTCCTCTCGTCATCGTCCCACACTCCCACTATCTTCTTTTTATTTCCTTAAATAATATAGTAACACTCTCTAAATCAAAAATAAAAATTCGTAATAGCATATATGCATGAATACTTTTGCTATTTATATAAAAGTAATTTATGTGGACCATCTCCGGATTCATGGCTCAAGTTTTACGGATTTGTGGTAACGTATTATTACCTTAAAAACACGAATAATTACGAGAATGGGCAGGTTGGGTTAGATTCGTATTCGTTACAGTTTTAGTGTAATAAAAAACATGTGGAAGTCATATGCTTCTGTCAGCTGCTGACACGGAATTTTTCGTGCGTTACCTTTTTTGAGTTTACTGAGTCTATTTACTTGACTTTGGATCGTAGCGCGCGTTGTTCATATTAGACTTTAAATAAAAAAAAAAACTATACAGTTTATTAGGTTTTGACCCCTTGGTTTTATTGAAATTCTTTTTATCCCACGATTTTTTTTTTGTTAATTCGTGTTACTCTCTTTCGTTTACTGACTGACACATTATATTAATTGGTGTTGAAAATTTGTGTCCTACCATTACCAAACATGTTAATTGCTCAACACAGCAGCTTAATTGTTATTAAGATTTTTTCTTCAGCTACCTTACCAAGTTATACCTATTAGGCTATTAATATATTAAAACAAATTTAATGTTTCAATTATAAATGATTTCGATTGTTTTCTTCTAGTTGTGATATACTAATGTATTGTGATACGTACATTAATAGACGCGGGTTTAAGCACCAACACATCCAATAAAAATTCATGTTTGCCTTTCTCAAATTGCATTTAATGTATCTATCTATCTACTAATTATAGTTTTGTAATAACACTAACATGAAAACCAATCTTTTCGAAAGAAAATGATAAAAAAAAATTTAAATAGAAATACATTTCCGTTTAAAAATTAGTTTATTTATTTATTTATTAATGTTTTTAACAAAGATTATTCTTATTCTTTTACATGATTAATTGTTGATCTTAAATTAAACAATACATTAATAATGGTTTAAAAAAAATATAAATATTTTTAGTATACATGAAAAAACCTTAAACAACAACTAATTTGAAGGGGATGAAGTATATAATTGAAAAGCCATAGAATGTTACTAATAATTGTCCATAAAGCAAAATTATTTATCATAACAATGATTTCTAAGATCAGCACAGTGATTGATGAAACCTATGGTCAATATGTAGATATGGTAAAAGACTAAAATGAAAATCTTGCCTAAAAGTGTAAAGATGCGATACATACATACACTCTATCCCAAATAATAAAAAAACACGGTCCATGATTTCATACCAATTTGACCCACTTTTATTTATTCTCCAACTACAAAAACAATTCCAACTTTTTTTATTATTTACACATTACACACATATTGAGACATAGAGAGAGAGAGAGTCACAAGAATTACGACACTAAACCAAACCCAATTCCTAGAAAGAAAAAATAGAGAGAGAGAGAGAATATTTAAAGTATATGGGAGATGTACGGAGGATCGTGGTGGTCGTAGAAGACAAAGAAGCGGCGAGGATGGCGTTACAATGGGCACTACACAACCTCCTCCGTCAAGGTGACGTCATAGTCCTCCTCCACGTCTTCTCCCCTCCTCCGTCGCGTAAAAAGAAATCCACGGCGGCGCGTAATCTCCGCCGCTGCGGATACCATCTCGCACTCTCTTTCCGCGAAATCTGCGACTCTTTCTTCAACGTGAGTGGGGAGAAAAATGAATCTTTGATCGGAGAGTTCACTCCAATTTTCTTGATGAATTATTTATTAGCTTTGTGTTTTTTTTTAACCTTGTGATCGTGATTTTACAGACGCATACGGAGATCATCGTGAGAGAAGGAGACGATGATGGCAATATGATTGCTCAAGTTTTGAAAGAGATTGGTGCTTCTATGCTTCTCGTTGGTCTCCATCAGAACAGCTTTCTTTACAGGTAGGTACCTTTGTGATCGATTCAATAGTTCCGGGGTCACAATTTAAAGATTCTGAACCCCACAGTTTACGACTTAGTAATTTAGTCTCTATGTCTCTTTATATAAAATGCGTAGATGGGCAATGAGTGGGATTGACGTATCAAGACATTTTGATTGCAAAGTGATGGCTATAAAGCAACCTTCACCGGAACAGTTGACGCCGGCAAAGGTTAAGGGACACAAGACCTCACAGAGGACAGCTACATCAGACTCAGATAGTTTAACCAATTTTGACTTTTCCCAAATTGAAATCTCCGGATTACAGTAAGATTCCTAACCTCTTTCTTTGTTTCCAATTCTGTTTTTCACTAAAAAAAACTACCCTGTTTTGGTGAAACAGTTTCCCAAGATATTTTTGATTATAAACATTTTCATACTGACTCTGATAAATAATAAAAAGTGGAACTTTGAATGAATGAAACAGGGCTCCTGAGATTCCGACACCACCTAAAGTGCCGTACAGGTTATGTCCGAGTCCTCATGCGATACTATGGAGATCAAGGCCCCGGAGGAGATCCAAAGACCAATTCGGTCTCGTTTCATAGTTTAACTATATTTATTTGAGACGTAAAGTGAAAAAGCAAAACTTTACTCTCATTTTTTATCATTTTTTTTTTTTTGTGAAAGATACAAAAGTTTAATCGAATACAAAAAAAAAAGAAGTCATTCCAAATTTCCAATCACATTATTCTTAAACAATGAACAATTTTTCAAACCCTCGTCCAAAAGTTTGGTTCGAGTGATCTCAAGTAAAAATGGTAAACAATTTTCCAACAAAATGCAAAATTCATCATTAGAGATATAAAGAAGAATGATTATAATTTTGTGCTAAATACTCAGCTTTTCTCTCCTCCGTAAACTGCATCTGTATATGTTGTATGCTAATATTCTAAACACATTACCTTTTTATAGCAACAAGTTTTCTCTCCTGTATTCACGTACAATCACTGGTATGCTTGTCGGAGGAATCTAATTTACACACACACAGCGACAAATTGTATCAGACACTGTATTGAGACATAATAATAAACTTAGGACACAGTAATGTTTGTGATGCGTACCATTCCATAATCCGAAACGATCATAGATATATATTCTGAAGGTGTTGAATCGTACCTGGAACCAAAAAAAAAAGATTAAGAGAAACTAAGATGAAGGTTTGAGATGACTTTTCAAAACCACTTTAAAAAGCGCTTTACATTAGATTCAGGAACTGAAGGTTTTTGTTGTTGTCCATCATCTTCGATTGCTTTGCTTTGGTACTAAATGATGGTATGTTGGCTACGGCATCAGGGTCCCCTGTAAAATTTTCCGCACAGGCAAATCTCTATTTAAAATCTGATTTCGAGCAAATGACTAATCAACAAGAGGTACAAAGAAGAGCGAGTGAAACATTACCAAGTTCATTGGAGCAGATTGAATCAAGTAGGACTCTTTCATGAAACTTGTATGCTTCACAACACACAATTACAGGAACACTAAATGCGTTTGCAACCATTGCAACGCAAGCTGTACCAACTTTCGAGTAAAGAGTTCCATTCGAGAAGATTGATGAAGCCCCAAGAAAAACTCGTGTCGCTTCACGCATGATGTAGGAAATGGCATTTATATGAGTGTAGGTACAGTCGAGGCCACGGCTCACAAGTCTGCGGAGTAGCTTTTTCCCTTCAAGATTTGGGCGTGCGTCTACAATCACTACACGGAATTTTTTCCCAATCTCATGAGCGTATAAGAGAATCATCTCAACCACACAAGAGAATCCGTATGTGAGGAGAACCTCTCCATCTCTGATTTTTGATACGGCGTGTTGTACGATTACCTTGTCTGAAAGAATTATCTTTTCATCTATGAACCGTCCAATGTCCGAACACAGGGAAGCTTTTGCCTCTGGCTCTGACAGGTTTACAGGTAGTTTTCTGATTTGGTTCTTCAGGAACCTGATTGCGTTTCCCATGCTCATGGAAAGTGGACGACATTCTATCAAGAATGAAACATAACCGTTGATTTTGGTTGTCAAGTCCATGGTCAGATCTTTCATAGGAGGTGTAGTGTAATCTTTTATAGCTTCTTCAAATGCTTGGAGCATGGCAATGCATCTCGCATTGTCCCCAGATATATCTCCAGCCAAATGTTGCAAACCCACCTAAGATAAACAAAATACATGTGTATGTCATTTGAAGAAATAAACCACTAGGCTTTACTTCAAACTCTTATGGATTCCAGTTCAAAAGCTTAACATTCAAACATTTCACAGCCACACATCTAAACAAATAGCTATACCTTATAGACTGCGTGGTGTATGGTATCAAGTGTGAAAAAATTGGAGCTTAAATTGGGAAGCTGACTGCCACGTTCGTATTGAGGAAGATGGAGAAATAATTCAACTTTGTTCTTGGTCTCGGTCTGTTCAACCACAGCACGCCTCTTAGCTTTATCCACTCGGCTTTTATCATCATACTGCATTTGTGTCTGAGGGACATCCATCCTCTTCTCTTTTTCTACTGCTACAGCTGTCTTTTCAGAAACAGAGGATGAGATGGGAGGTCTTTCTTTCTTTGGTTGAGGCTTTTTAGCAGCCTTGCCAGGATTAGCCTCAACAGACTCATCTGCATGTCTTTTTCCTTCGCCTAAAGATTAGCAAAAGGGAAGCATTCAGATGATTTTACATGTCACTT
>NC_025698.1:25343283-25358840 GCF_000633955.1 Camelina sativa | reverse complement strand
CAAACATTTCACAGCCACACATCTAAACAAATAGCTATACCTTATAGACTGCGTGGTGTATGGTATCAAGTGTGAAAAAATTGGAGCTTAAATTGGGAAGCTGACTGCCACGTTCGTATTGAGGAAGATGGAGAAATAATTCAACTTTGTTCTTGGTCTCGGTCTGTTCAACCACAGCACGCCTCTTAGCTTTATCCACTCGGCTTTTATCATCATACTGCATTTGTGTCTGCGGGACATCCATCCTCTTCTCTTTTTCTACTGCTACAGCTGTCTTTTCAGAAACAGAGGATGAGATGGGAGGTCTTTCTTTCTTTGGTTGAGGCTTTTTAGCAGCCTTGCCAGGATTAGCCTCAACAGACTCATCTGCATGTCTTTTTCCTTCGCCTAAAGATTAGCAAAAGGGAAGCATTCAGATGATTTTACATGTCACTTTAATGTAAACGGAAAACAAAGCAAAAATATTGAACGAAACAAGAACCTTTTGCAGCAGCTTTTGCTGCCCGTTGTGCCTCTTGGATGGCACGCCTTTCTGCTTTAGTGGTTTTATCTTTCAGCGATTTTGGTTCCTTTTCCTTCTGGGGTTTGGTGGTCACAGATTCACTCTTTCCTGCATGATATTCTTTCTGTCAGTACGAAATGCAAACCTAGGAGGAAACATCTGTGCATGGCAATAATTGAACGACTCAAATCCATAGCATTTCATATGGTCACAGTTGATACTAAACACAAAATAGGTATTTAACTTCTGATTCTAAAGGCAAGTCTAGTTTGGAAGTGGAGCTTAAAGACCCTTCTGTGGCTGGGCGGTATCAACAACTTCAGAGAGGCCCGTGGCCTCTGATCGAGGAGGGTACTTCAGGAGTCTAATGATCATTCTCCGGCCGTGCAGAGACGGCAATTTTGTTATTGGAGAAGACTGAGGCCTGCAATCCAGTTCAAAAGCAGAGATAGATGGTGATCAATTCCCAGCCTCGATAATGATAACAGCAACCGTCAAGGAGGATTTTGTAAAAAGTGATATTCGGAAGAAAACTTGATGATGCATTTCTGCCAATGTTGAAGACTCGCCTAAAAACTGACTTTGACGATAATGACGTCTATTGTTGCGAAATGTCCGCTTGCAGAAGTGAGTTAACATGAAAAGTACGAAGGTTGCGGTAAATGAAACTAAGAAACATAATGCTATTTCAGAGAGATCTAAGGGTCAAAGATGACGTTATTGAGTGGGAAGCTCCAAGTCAATTTCATACTTCATACTTAAAACACCTCTGTAAGAGCAACTGTGATAGAGAGGTAACTTCCTCAGGTGCTTGAATTTTTGGGAGTTTGTTGAACCACCTCTGCATACGGCACCTGCTTCTACCTATGTTTCTAGCTGATTCATTTGTCTTCAAAGCACGACTTTGACTCTGTGACTCAAATTCAGAGTCCAGCTATCAATAACCGTGGCAGGAATTGCTCACCAGACTTTGCTTCCAAACAAGACTCAACATTAAATAGTCTCCACTCATCATCAAAGCCGGAGAATAGTCATCTCTGCCTTCTCAAGACAAAACCAGAACTATCGTCAACCTGGCCGGAGAATGGTCATCCAACCAAACCCTGAACCGGACTCGCACCAGTCATGCCAAAAGCAAAAAGGAAAATAAGTCGCGTTTCCAAACCTGACTCCCTAAACCTCTCCATGAGATCAAACGCATAGCCAAGTTACAGCTAATTTCCTGGCCTCTACCTAGTCCCTACGGCACTACAGGCTGCCTCATCGGATGTAACATCATAAAGGTCACTAAACTCAATACATAAACTATACAAAGAGCTACACGCAATTTATTCAATTAGACCCTTAAATCGATTTGTATACATACCAGAAACTTCGGCGATCTTCTTCTTCCCTTCAGAAGCCGACGCGGTCTCAATTATGGTTTCAGACTCCTGAGGAGCTCTAACTGCTAAAGTCAAATCGAATCCTCCATTAGGAAAACTCGCCGATAATTTCGTCGAATCGCTCCGTTGGAACCCAAACAGAGAAACCGAATCCTCAGAAAACTCTCCGTTACTCGACGGTGGTGATGTTCCCAGAAGCGAATCCGGAGCATTGTAACTACCGACGTGAAGACTCCGATCATGAGCTAAGTATCGGCGAAAGGCGGCAGGTCCAGGAACGGGTACAGGAGCAGCAGCGTGAGAGGTTAAATTGTCAGAATGGTGACGCGACGGTGGAATTAATACCGGAGAGATTAGGTTTCCGGAGGGTGAATCGGAGAGAGGAGACGAAGACGTCGTTGCCTCAACCGGACCGGATTGGCTTCGATTCGGTCGTTGTGATGACTCCGGAGGCGGCTCGGTTGGTGTGAAGAAACCTACTCGACGGACTTTAGGAACAGCAAGAGCTCCGCGACGAGTATCCATGGAGAGACTGTTACTCAAAGTTTGGAAGACGACGATGATGAAGATGATGATGAATCTTTTTAGGGTTTAATTAGGAGAAGCGATATACAAAAGGGCTGAACAAAACGGTGGTCGATTGATAAACCAAAATTAAGATTAAAATTATTTATTTTTGCAATTTGAAATTAAATTATTGTAGATTGTTTGACCATGAAAGAATTAAATTAATTTGAAAGAAAAAGAAATTAAATTAGACTTTTATAACGTGTCAACACGTAATTAACCAAAAACGTTATGGAGATAATTCTATTGATTTATTTTCTTGAGGTAGTAAATGTCAAATCTTTTGCAATTTTGTTAAAAATCTAGATTTTCACTATTTACACAAATATATATGTTGTCTTTGTTTGTTAATTTGTGGCTGTTATCTTTGTTTGTTAATTTGTGGTTGTTTTATAAAATTTAGTATCTATAGTTTTAAGAAATTTTAGAAATCAATTATAAGGTACATGAAACTGTTTCTAGAAAATTAACACTATACAGGGTTGGTAAGATCAGATTGAAATCAAATTGTAAATTTAAAAATGAGCAAAATTGTCCAGTATAGCATATACCTTCAATTAGGAAAAAAAAAAAATCTAATTAGTATGAGAAGCAAATGAGAGTTAATGTAGATGATAGTAATGAATTTATGAAAAAAAATATTAATGAGGATGAATAATTTATAAACGACTAGGTCCAAGGGAAAACGGCCAAAATCTACCCTAACTATTTCTGAAACGCTTTTTTATACTTAAACTATAAACCCCAGCAAATAACAACTCCAACCCAATTTAAATTCAAATTCCCTATCCAAACTGTTTAGAATGTTGTAAATTTCAGCATCTGTTTTAACGGGGTTAAATGGTGGATTAACGGTACTGACTCAGATGACGATGTGACATTACGATTCAGTAAAACGACGTCGTTTGCAATTGGGGATTAAAACTAAATTCGAATCGAATTGGGGAGAAATTGATTAGGGGTTTTTGTTCTTCTTCTTCGCGAAGAGTGAGTGTCGAGAAACTGAGAATTGTGGGTTGTAATCGAAGGGAGCGATGTTCACAACAACTTGTCAGAATCATTCAACCCACAATTCTCGGTTTCTTGACACTCACTCTTCGCGAAGAAGAACAACAAAAAACCCTAAATTCGATTTATTCCCAATTCGATTCGATTTTAATTTTAATCCCAGTTGCAAACAACGTCGTTTTGTTTTTGCCACAAAATGACGTTGTTTTACCGACTCGTAATGCCACGTCGTCATCTGAGTCAGCACCGTTAATCCACCATTTAACCCCGTTAAAACAGATGCTGAAATTTACAACATTCTAAATAGTTTGGACAGGGAATTTGAATTTAAATTGGGTTGGGGTTGTTATTTGCCGGAGGTTATAGTTCAGGTATAAAAAAGCGTTTCAGAAATAGTTAGGGTGGATTTTGGCCGTTTTCCCGTTAATGGTTTCTTAGATAAAGAAACGAGTCCAGGAGGAGCAGCCTGGGTACTAAGAAATGAGAAAGGGGAAACTCTTATGCATAGTCGAAGATCCTTTGCTTCAGTTTTCAGCAAGATGGATGCTAGTCTTCTATGTTGGTTATGGGCATGTGAAAGTATGAAAAGCCTCAACTTTGATAAGGTAGTCTTTGCTTCCGAGGATTCAACTCTCATGGGAGCTGTTCAAAAACCTCCAGTGTGGCCATCTTTCAAGTTTCAGTCACGCTCTGTAGTAAATGCCCTGGGAAGTTTTTTGCAGTGGAAATTGTTGTTAGAAGAAAGAAGCTCTAATCTTGTCGCTCACCTAATCGCTAAGAGTGTTACAAGAGAGGATCGCCGTCAATCATATGTAGCAATCGGGTATCCCTTTTGGCTTTATAACCTTTTTGTCTCTGATAGTGCTTCTATTCGTTTATAGAGCTTTTCAAGGTGGCTATTTTGATTATCCTTACTTCTATTTTGTCTTGCTGGTTAGTGAGTACAATTGTAAAGTTAAAAACGTTTAACATACTTTCTAATATATATCATTCAGAGAAAAAAAAAAGATGGTTTCTTAGATATTCCATAAGAGTAAACCTTCCAAATTTAAATGTCTTTTTAGGTAAGAAAATGAAGCAGCCAACAGATTAGTAGGTTTAAGTGTATTTGTTTTCCAAAATAATTTGGTGACTTTAGGTGATATAAAATGAAGAGTATTTATAGTGTTTAAGTAAGATGGTAGAGTTTTTTTCTACCGTATATTAATTTTGAAATAGTTTTTAATCATTTTCTTTGAAACAATAGTGTTATTGTCGAATTTATAAATGATTTTACCTTATTTGTAAGATGCTTATGCTGATTTCTTTTTGGCATAATTTATAAATTGGTTCCTTAAATATTCCATAAGCGTAGACCTTCAAAATTTGAATGCTTCCTTAGGTAAAAAAATGAAGCAGCCATTACAGTAGGTTAAAGTGTAATTATTTTGGAATAAGCGTGGTAGAATTTGCTGATTTTAGGTGATGTAAACAAAAAGTATTTATAGTGTTTAAGTAAGATGGTAGGGGTTTTTCTACTGTACACACATTCTTTCATTTAAGATTAGTAAAATTCTTGATGAGCAAGTTTAGAAAATAGTTTTAACATAAAATTCTTTGGAAATGAGAAGATCTTTGATTTTCCAATACTCCAATTATAATTAGAAAACTTAAACATATTTACATCATGTACTCTATAAATCGCAAGTCTCTTACCCAACAAAAACATGCCATATAGGATTTGTCCATGATTAAAAAATAACTAATAAAAAAATAAACTCAACTTTGTTTCTAATTTTAATATTAAAAAAAATATTATACAACAAAAGAAAAATAGATCCCTTAATATTACATTTCTTAAACGGTTTCACAATCCTCAACAAAAATCCAATTCATGTTAGACTCAATCCATCTTTTGTTCTCTTGCTTTCTCCACATTTCCATTATTATTGTTTTCTAATATTTCTCATATATTTTTTTCCACAATATTTTAATCGATTCAAGTTTTTTGACTTCTCTATATTTTAGATTTATTGATCTTTATTTCAGATTCATTGTCTTCTTTTGTTGTTGTGTTTTTTTTCAAATTTTCAAAGAGTATGATTAACTATGATAGTTGGATTTATACAAAGCAATTAGAGAGACTCAACAATATTTTCAAAATTTGGTTAGGACATTAGTAATCACAATATAGTAGGTGTAGATGGTTGGTATTTGATAGAGGAAAGAAGGATAGAGGACTAGATGTTATGACTATAGTGTTATCCGAATTAGAGGTGGTGTTTCTTTTCTGGACCTTGAAGGAAACACCACCTCTTTAATTCAGATAACACTATAGTCATAACATCAAGTCCTTTATCCTTCTTTCCTCTATCAAATACCAACCATCTACACCTACTACTCACTTGAGGACAAGTTGGTTCTTCAGGACCGGAGTATTGATAGGTTACGACCCCCTGTGGCTTGTATAAAGAGAAAGTTAAGGAAAGCTAGAGTTGGGAAGAGACTTAGTTTGAAACAAAGTCTTTACTTATCAAGACAATGTGATGTCGTTTTATATGTATCGTTTATGTGGAGTCTGTATTTAAGAAGGAACCTTGGTTTAGGATTGGGGTATCAAATGAATAATTAACAAAACAATTCTTAATCTCTTTCTTCTTCTTCTCTCTGCCTCTAATCTCTTCTCTTATCTCCTCTCCGCCATTAACGGCGCAATACCTCTCTCCCTCGTTATTTCTGGTTACCTTTCTATTCCGATAATCTCCAAAGCTTATCATTGGTGCTTTCATTGACTCCCGATCGTATCGAATTTGGAAAATGTTAATGTTTAGTCAAGAAGATTTCAATCCGCTGCTTGAGATACATGAACGACTGGAGTTGGCGCTCTCTAACACCCGTGAGATAAAGAAGATTCTAAAACAAGAACGAGAAGCAGCTGAGCTTCAACAAATCCAAACCAGGACATCTAAATGTACACCGATGGAGCTTCCAGAGTCGTGTGTGGAACAGAAGGAGTGCAACAATTGCAGCGTCTGGGTTTCAGAGATGAAGAAACCTAATGATTCTGAGGTTGAAGAATCTCAACAAAACTTGAAAATTCTTGTGTGTGATTTGGTCGAACAGGTGGTGGATGTTCAAATTCAGAAGGCCATTCCAACAACACAACCCACACAAAACCTTGATATGCAGAAGACTTCAGGAGCAAAATATGGTAAACAAAAGCTGGTGGAAAACTCAACAATTCCTCTTGGGAATTTCGTAGAACAAGTTGTGTGCGTCTCCACCCAGAAAGTTTCTTATGATTTTGGGATTTCAAAACCTCCTTGCTCAAGACAGTCAATGTTTCTTAAAAATATTTTGGTGAAGAAATGTTTCCACAGAGCCCGATTTAAAAGAGGAAGGCAATGTGACTCTCTTGCTCTACCATTACGGGAAAGTCAACACGCAAAAGTTAAGAGATCTTCCATGGAGCATTGCTATCATTTGGTCGAGATAAGAAGATCACAGAAGAAGGATTTAGCTATAATTACAAGTCTAGGATCTGTTGTAAACAAGGGTATCTACAGTGTTACTAAAATTTTGGTGGGAGCTTGTGAGGTGAAGGAACAAAAGACAACTCTCTCTTGGATTAGGAGTGTATGAGAGCCTGGAGAATGGTTAGATGAACAAGCTCAATGGAACTTGTTGTTGAGATTTTATAGTAGCAATTGGGTGATGATGATGATGCAAAGGTTCCATGTTACAGATTTTAAGAGAATCAATGTTATGTCCAAGGAGTTTCTAGTGTCAATCCAGAAGATACAGAAAAGTCATTACATGTTCGTAAATGGACCCAAGGAGAAGACACAAAAGATCGATAGGGAGTGTAATTGGGTAATTTTGGAAGATTTAGCATCACTGCTACAAAATGTTCAGCGCTTGTCACTTCATCTTGAGGACAAGATGGATTTTTTAGGGGCCAGTAGTAGTAGGTGTAGATGGTTGGTATTTGATAGAGAAAAGAAGGATAGAGGACTAGATGTTATGACTATAGTGTTATCCAAATTAAAGAGGTGGTGTTTCCTTCAAGGTCCAGAAAAGAAACTTCATCGTTTAGCAGATAAACACACTTTTCCACTAATAGAGTTCATCATTGGACATTTGATTTTGCAGAAGACAAGACTTATGGAATTAGAAAGAATAAGGTGTATAATGGTGGTGATGTCTACAGGGCAAATCCGTGATCAGCAGGCTACAAGATGGGTACTTGGTATTCAAGACATAATTATAAGATGTTTTGAAATGGGAGTGTTAAAGTATGACAGGGAAGAAAAAGATGTGTAGGCTGATCCCATTATGTACAAGTTGAGGCCACCAAAGCTACCACCAAGTGAAGAAGTTTCATGGTTTAGGTGTCTAACTGGGTTGCCTGAAATTTCTGTCTGCAAAACGGGTTCGAGGTTTTGGATAAAAACTGAATTGCTAATGTAGGGTGAATGTAGTGAGAAACAGAAACGATCAAGTTCTTATACGAAGAAGAGACAAAGGCTTATTGATCAATACAAAGAAGTCTGGCTAATGTCAGATGGATCTCCCTTCATTCCAAAGTTACTAGATGACAAAAGAAAAAGTGTCTACATGCCAAAGCATGTGCTTGAGCGTCACCTTAGTATTAAAGATGTTGGGTATCCAGTGAAGTTTGACAAGCTCACCTCAAATCATTTTGAGAACCTTTTGGTTAAAAACTTTGCTTTTGGAGTGTCTCATTCACCAAGGCCACTAGAGATGATTATCTGCTTAGTAGGGTCAATGTTGTGGACTCCAACCGAAGTGAGGTCTCAGGATGGATATAGTGAGAACAACAAGGTGGAACAGATGCTGAGAGAATTGAACCAGACTGAAATTTATCTTATTTTGTTGCAATGGTTGGGAAATTTGTTGAGCATGTATGGGATAAGTAGGAGCAAGGCATCAACCTTGAGAGGGGAGGACATGAAGTGTGGACTCTGCAGATTAATGATGGGCCTGCAACTTGAGGACAAGTTGGTTCTTCAGGACCAGAGTATTGATAGGTTACGACCCCCTGTGGCTTGTATGAAGAGAAAGCTGATGACTAAGGTAAGGAAATCTAGAGTTGGGAAGAGACTTAGTTTGAAACAGAGTCTTTACTTATCAAGACAATGTGATGTCGTTTTATATGTATCGTTTATGTGGAGTCTGTATTTAAAAAGGAACCTTGGTTTAGGGTTGGGGTATCAAATGAATAATTAACAAAATAATTCTTAATCTCTTTCTTCTTCTTCACTCTGCCTCTAATCTCTTCTCTTATCTCCTCTCCACCATTAACGGCGCAATACCTCTCTCCCTCATTATTTCTGGTTACCTTTCTATTCCGATAAGCTCCAAAGCTTATCACAATACTAGTTATTTATAAAATGCATATTAATTTTCAAATAGATTTTTTAATCGTTTCCTTTGAAACCATATTGTTATTGTCGAATCTTATAACTGATTTTACCTTATTTGTAGGACATTATTATATATAGTTGTGTTAAATCGATTTTTGATATTTTATTTATTGTTTTTTGTGCAATTTTTAAGTGATGAACTTTGTAAATAACTTTTTAAGAAGTATAACTTAAAAGGTAGAACACCAACCAAATGTACTTCAAAAGTATTAATATAGATAAATGTTTTGCTTCTAAATTAGGCTTACTTTAATATAAATATTTTAAAACATATTTTTGTATTTTGTAAATATATATTTTTATTTAAGTTTAATGTTAAAAATATAGATCTTGGCGATTACTTTTAAGGTTTAGAATCAGACGGGTTTTTTTGTACGGTCTTATATATAGAAAATTAGGCGGTTTTAGATGGTTTTATGCATATGTTAATCAGTTTTCAATGAAATTTTAATATTTACTTAATTAATATATGTTTAAAAAAATAAATTTACAGAAAATTAAAAGTATAAGTTTTATTTCATAAATATATAGTTATCAAAGTTAACATATGTTATTTGATGTAACTTAATTGATTTAATAGTTCTGTTATGATTGATAAAAAAAATGAAAATCATAGTTTATTTGTAGTTAAATTATTTTGGATTTATTTTAATTAAACTTAAAATTTTAAAATTTTCAAATAAATATATATGTTAATTATAACCTTTAGGATGTTTTTCTATAGTTATAGGTACTATGTGATGAAAAGAATATGCTAGAGATCCGGTGCAAAATTCCAAGATAATAGTAACGTCTATATTTGAATTGCCAAAAGCCAAATTTTTAGATTGATATTAATAAGATTGCATTGTCGATGTTATGATAAATTTCAGAATTATCATTAAATAATTTAAGTAGTGATAAATTTTGAATAAGGTATTTAACAATTTCTAAAACGTTCATAGCTCTCTTGGATTTACAATCGATGAATTCTACTTCTTCCCTTATGGCATTGGGGAATGCCCTCTTTTGTAATATTTTTAACTTTGGAACTCTACCTCTTTGTACTTGTATTTGTGTTCTTGAATGAATGAAAACAAAGGGTTTGACAAAAAAAAAGGTAATTAACAATTTCTAAAACATTATTCAAGATTTTTAGGATGTTAATGATTTAAATACTTTAGGAAACAAACTATTTTTTGTTATATACATAATATTTTTTAGACTGTTTTGATTTAGTGGTTTTGTGGGATTTGAAATTAAAATTCAAAATTTTGTTTAATTGTGGAGTAGTTATGGGCAAGTCCAAATAACTAGGGTCTTACATTTGATTCTCCTTTCTTTACAGAATAATTGGGGTTCCAAATAATTGAATATTTATTTTATAGAATAAAGGGATGGTCAATCAATAATTAATGTACACATAGCCTTATTCTTTAACACAATATATATAACTGTTTAGTTATGCGTTTAATACCTTTCATCTGATACAGTTAGTCATGATCTGAATACGCATACATCGGGCAATACCCAAGATCCGCGCGTTTTAAAGCCTTAATTTACTTCATTACCCTTTTATTGTTCTTCCGATTTTTTTATGAAGAGGGCATTATATTATATATATAAAAAATTGTTTATTTTTTTTAGTCCCTAAATGTACTCCCTAATTAATATAGTAACTAGGGTTTACAAAGCGTGAGAGCACCAGTTCCCTAATTTTAAATTTGAATTCTTAAACATTATAAGTTTATAACTACAACAAGTAGAAAATAAATAAACAAAGCTAAGGCATTTCAATGGTGCATCAAAAATAATAGCTCGGATAGATAACATTGCATAAGCGCATAATGTCATAAATTGCAAATAAAAATTTACATAATGAAAATTTGTAAAATAAAAAAAATTATGTTAATTAAATATATTCAGTGGAATAATATTATATTACCAACATATACATATTTTAATAAATTAAATAATATTATTTTAAGTATTATTGGATAATGAAAATATAGGTTTATTAATAATATATTAAAAGCTGTTAAGAAATTGTGAAATTTAAATATTATTTGGAAAATATGGTATTCACTATAAACAATTATTTTCTTAATTTTACAAAACAATATTGTACGTAAAATAACAAAAATTCATTATGAAAATAAACAACATTTATCCACTTATTTGCATAATGATTTTTTTCTTGTATTTTTGGTGAAAATGCCAATATTCTTGATTGGTAATTTTTTTGTGTAATCGCATTAGTAAAATTATCTCGTCATTATGCGTGTTACCAATCAGAGCCAATATCACTTTTATGTTTCTACAAAATCAGATCTGGGGTACTTTGGAAAAAATAATATTAGACATTGGGAACCTCTTTAGTAAATATCAAAAGATTAGGTAGGAGTTATTTGTACAAACTCTTCAATATTGTGGACTATTGTGCACCATACCAAAAGACCGGTGAACATTTGAAAATAACAAAAAATAGGGTCATTTGGAAAATATGAAAAATCTGTGGTAACTAGTAAATCCGGAAAGATCTGTTGTAATTTGGTATATATCAAAAGATCTTAGGGTAGTACATATCAAAAGATCTAGGATATTTTTGTAAATACCAAAAGATAGACGTAAATTGTTAATACCAAAATATTTAGAGTAATTTGGTAAATATGTAAAGATTAGGAGTAATTTGGTAAATAATAAATATCAAAGACTTTGGGGGTAATCGGGAAAAATCCAAAGATATGGGGTAATTTGATAAATAAATAAAAATCTGAGTTAGTTTGCTGAATATACAAAAATTAGAGGTTCTTTGGTGTACATAAAGAGTTGGAATAATTTTGTAAATATCAGAAATACGAGGCAACCAAAAAAAAGTTAAGATCCCAATTTTGTTGATCATAGGCGCCAAATCAAACTTTAAAAGTCAGATTAATACAGACATGAGATTTCATTGTGGGATTTTGATCAAGTGGCTTCAATGGACAGTATATAGTCACTTGGAATTCTGTAAAGTAAAGAGAGATTTTCTTTAAAATTTCAAAAGTTGTTCACATGAGGAATCTTAATCATAATGTTGACTACAGATAAAATTAAAATTTTATGGAAAAAGGGTTGGGGGTAATCAAAACAGTTTATATACTCTTACATAGAAAAACAAAAGAGATAATAAACACAAAATATCAACATATATATAGCAATGATATATACGAGGTTTAACCGGTTTAAAGGAGATTTACAAATTACAATGCTACTAGACTAGACCCTAAATTAATTCGAACCTATGAGCTACACTGACTAGGTTATATCGGGACCTCAAAAACTTTTATGGACCAACAAGTTTATAATGGTGCGCTAGCTAGCTAGCTAGTTATTTTAATTAACGTTTGTAAAACCAAAAGCAAAGATACTCCAAAATCCAATTTGGAATTAATAAAGAAACAAAAACCAGGCAAGAAGATATATATTATTAGTTTCTAACAAGTAAATGTTAATTTGTTATAAAAAGAACAAATTTAGTAAAAACAAGACAGAAACTCCACGTGTTTGCATGCATGCGCCTTCACTTTCAGAACCTGTCTCCATTTGTTTCTCTCTTTCACTATTCTCGCACCTCACATCTCTCTCTTCTTAGCCGAGAATGGCTGATCGAACAAACCCTAGCAGCTACACCCAACAGAGACCCATCAACAACTCAACCACCGTCCCACGAAGTAACACCACCACCAACCACCCCCTCTCATCTCTTCTCCGTCAGCTACTACAATCACAGTCTCCTAATTACTCCGGTCAGCTCTTCGGATTACTCGCATTCTTCATCTCCGGTGGAATCCTCCTTTTACTAACCGGGATCACCGTCACCGCTTCTGTCCTCGGAATCATTGCTTTTCTCCCAGTCATCATTATCACAAGCCCTATTTGGATCCCTTTGTTCCTCCTCGTCACCGGATTCTTGTCCCTTGCAGGATTCCTCTTTGCTACGGGGGCTGTTGTGTCGTGGTTGTATCGATATTTCAAAGGCATGCATCCAATCGGGTCGGATCAGGTAGATTATGCTCGGAGTCGAATCCATGACACGGCAGCTCATGTCAAAGATTATGCTGGTGGGTACTTCCATAGTACGCTGAAAGATGCAGCACCTGGTGCATGAAGAGTAACCTTACGGGTTTGGTCTCATGTAGAAATTACACGTTTTGTATTCCCCTTAATTTGACTGTTCCCTATGTTTTTTTTCCTCTTTCTCTTGGTGTATTGATCAATAATGTCGGCCGGTGTTTCAGTGTTTGTATGAATGTCACTAAAAAGAAAAACAGCAAAAACGGGAGGATTTGTGTTTGTTTATTTGTTAAGTTGTTTTGATATAATTACTTTAGGCTGCGAAATAGATATGTCCATGTCAAATAATGTTTAGATTTATGCATTATATTCCAGTAGATACATAATTTGAATCCTCAATTCTTTTGNCGAACAAACCCTAGCAGCTACACCCAACAGAGACCCATCAACAACTCAACCACCGTCCCACGAAGTAACACCACCACCAACCACCCCCTCTCATCTCTTCTCCGTCAGCTACTACAATCACAGTCTCCTAATTACTCCGGTCAACTCTTCGGATTACTCNATTTGAATCCTCAATTCTTTTGTACTAGCTAGTGTCGTCGTGTCATTACTTCGGTTAAAACTCGGTAAATGTGATTTTCCTATAATTCATGTAAAGCCACTAAGAATTTGAGGTGAACCACAGTGGTTCTTTTATATTCAGTATCCAAAACTATCAAGTCACCTTACTTTTAGTTGACGAACGGAAGTAGAAATTGCCGAATAAAAATATCGGGCTTAGGAAGAAAACAAAACAGACCATCATTTGTATGTACCCACTACCACTTAATTAGTGTTAACAAAAAAGAAAGGGGGCTTAGGCCCATTATAAAGTCAGTCGGTTTAGTTAGAAATAATTAGGGTTAGCGTCTGTAGCAAGAAAAGAAACAGTTATACATATATATATTCTTTCTCTGCCGCTTCAAGGAGTTGATTTGCTTATTCTTGTAGAACAACACTTGAGGCTTGTAACGTCGTTCTTCTTCTTAAGGTTCTTTCCAATCTTTATACCTTTGTATCTTCTTTTGGTTTTATTTTTCTTGTCCCGTTCCTTTCCTTAATGGCCGTTTAATATTCTCTCGATCGATCGAGTAAACTCGTTGTATGTGAATTTTTCTAAAAAGTTTTTTCTGTGTTTATAGCTCTGTTTCTGGAAATTTTGGATTTGTACTTTTCGATTCTTGCAAAACAGGTGTATCTGATCAGAATTTGTCTTTAGCAAACGTATTATTTCGAATTTAGTATATTTATTTCGGATATATGCAACTCTGTTCCGATCATCTTGAAACGTTTATTTCTTTATAGTATCATAAGTTTGAGTTAGGCCAAAAAGATCAACTTATTCTTCTGCCAAGTACTGAGAATAGTGACCAACTTACAATAGTTATTAATTAGGGTTTAGGGCTTTTGATAGAATTCGAGATTTATCCTTTGTTACTTTTAGTGATGTGTGATTGATGATTAATTCTATTTAGCTGTACTCTAGTTTAGTTCGCTGAATCGATCTCTTAGTTGTACAAGATTTTTCGTTATTAACTAGCCTTCGTATACCGTGTTCCCTTGTTGTAGGTTAAAATGGGAGACAATCATACCAACGACGACAAGAACATTGTGATGTGGAAGATGAAGAAGCTGGTCAAATCCCTTGAAGCTGCTAAGGGAAACGGAACTAGCATGATCTCACTCATCATACCTCCGCGTGGTCAGGTCTCTCGCGTTAGCAAGATGTTGAGTGATGAGTACGGAACCGCATCAAACATCAAGAGCAGAGTCAATCGCCAATCTGTTTTGAGCGCCATAACTTCTGCGCAACAAAGGCTGAAGCTTCACAATAAGGTCCCTCCCAATGGTCTAGTGCTCTATACCGGCACTATTGTCAACGAGGAAGGAAAGGAGAAGAAGGTTGCTTATGACTTTGAGCCGTTCAAACCTATCAACAATACTCTCTACCTCTGTGACAACAAGTTTCACACTGAAGCTCTTAGTGAGTTGCTGGAATGTGATGAGAAGTATGGTTTCATTGTAATGGATGGAAACGGCACTCTCTTTGGAACTCTTAGCGGTAACACACGTGAGGTGCTTTACAAGTTCTCTGTTGAGCTTCCGAATAAACACGGAAGGGGAGGACAGTCTGCTCTTCGTTTTGATCGTCTTCGAACAGAGAAGCGTCGCAATTACTTGAGGAAAACTGCTGAGCTCGCCACCAGGCTATACATCTGTCCTTCGACAAGTCAGCCTAATGTGTCCAGGATGATAATTGCCGGTTTAGGGGATCTCAAGACTGAATTGAGTCACTCAGATATGCTTGACCCCCGGCTTACGGCAAAGATACTGAATGTGGTGGGTGTATCACATGGAGGAGAACGTGGTTTCAATGAGGCTATTGAGCTGTCATCTGAAGTCTTGGCGAATGTGAAGTTCATTCAAGAGAAGCGTTTGATAGGGAAATACTTTAAGGAGGTAGACCAGGACACGGGGAAGTATGTGGTTGGCTTGGATGATACGTTGAACGCTTTGGATTCGGGTGCTGTCGAGACACTTATTGTATGGGAGAATCTTGATATCAACAGATATGTGATGAGGAACAGT
>NC_025698.1:25308154-25340095 GCF_000633955.1 Camelina sativa | reverse complement strand
TTCCTCTTTCTCTTGGTGTATTGATCAATAATGTCGGCCGGTGTTTCAGTGTTTGTATGAATGTCACTAAAAAGAAAAACAGCAAAAACGGGAGGATTTGTGTTTGTTTATTTGTTAAGTTGTTTTGATATAATTACTTTAGGCTGCGAAATAGATATGTCCATGTCAAATAATGTTTAGATTTATGCATTATATTCCAGTAGATACATAATTTGAATCCTCAATTCTTTTGTACTAGCTAGTGTCGTCGTGTCATTACTTCGGTTAAAACTCGGTAAATGTGATTTTCCTATAATTCATGTAAAGCCACTAAGAATTTGAGGTGAACCACAGTGGTTCTTTTATATTCAGTATCCAAAACTATCAAGTCACCTTACTTTTAGTTGACGAACGGAAGTAGAAATTGCCGAATAAAAATATCGGGCTTAGGAAGAAAACAAAACAGACCATCATTTGTATGTACCCACTACCACTTAATTAGTGTTAACAAAAAAGAAAGGGGGCTTAGGCCCATTATAAAGTCAGTCGGTTTAGTTAGAAATAATTAGGGTTAGCGTCTGTAGCAAGAAAAGAAACAGTTATACATATATATATTCTTTCTCTGCCGCTTCAAGGAGTTGATTTGCTTATTCTTGTAGAACAACACTTGAGGCTTGTAACGTCGTTCTTCTTCTTAAGGTTCTTTCCAATCTTTATACCTTTGTATCTTCTTTTGGTTTTATTTTTCTTGTCCCGTTCCTTTCCTTAATGGCCGTTTAATATTCTCTCGATCGATCGAGTAAACTCGTTGTATGTGAATTTTTCTAAAAAGTTTTTTCTGTGTTTATAGCTCTGTTTCTGGAAATTTTGGATTTGTACTTTTCGATTCTTGCAAAACAGGTGTATCTGATCAGAATTTGTCTTTAGCAAACGTATTATTTCGAATTTAGTATATTTATTTCGGATATATGCAACTCTGTTCCGATCATCTTGAAACGTTTATTTCTTTATAGTATCATAAGTTTGAGTTAGGCCAAAAAGATCAACTTATTCTTCTGCCAAGTACTGAGAATAGTGACCAACTTACAATAGTTATTAATTAGGGTTTAGGGCTTTTGATAGAATTCGAGATTTATCCTTTGTTACTTTTAGTGATGTGTGATTGATGATTAATTCTATTTAGCTGTACTCTAGTTTAGTTCGCTGAATCGATCTCTTAGTTGTACAAGATTTTTCGTTATTAACTAGCCTTCGTATACCGTGTTCCCTTGTTGTAGGTTAAAATGGGAGACAATCATACCAACGACGACAAGAACATTGTGATGTGGAAGATGAAGAAGCTGGTCAAATCCCTTGAAGCTGCTAAGGGAAACGGAACTAGCATGATCTCACTCATCATACCTCCGCGTGGTCAGGTCTCTCGCGTTAGCAAGATGTTGAGTGATGAGTACGGAACCGCATCAAACATCAAGAGCAGAGTCAATCGCCAATCTGTTTTGAGCGCCATAACTTCTGCGCAACAAAGGCTGAAGCTTCACAATAAGGTCCCTCCCAATGGTCTAGTGCTCTATACCGGCACTATTGTCAACGAGGAAGGAAAGGAGAAGAAGGTTGCTTATGACTTTGAGCCATTCAAACCTATCAACAATACTCTCTACCTCTGTGACAACAAGTTTCACACTGAAGCTCTTAGTGAGTTGCTGGAATGTGATGAGAAGTATGGTTTCATTGTAATGGATGGAAACGGCACTCTCTTTGGAACTCTTAGCGGTAACACACGTGAGGTGCTTTACAAGTTCTCTGTTGAGCTTCCGAATAAACACGGAAGGGGAGGACAGTCTGCTCTTCGTTTTGATCGTCTTCGTACTGAGAAGCGTCGCAATTACTTGAGGAAAACTGCTGAGCTCGCCACCAGGCTATACATCTGTCCTTCGACAAGTCAGCCTAATGTGTCCGGGATGATAATTGCCGGTTTAGGGGATCTCAAGACTGAATTGAGTCACTCAGATATGCTTGACCCCCGGCTTACGGCAAAGATACTGAATGTGGTGGGTGTATCACATGGAGGAGAACGTGGTTTCAATGAGGCTATTGAGCTGTCATCTGAAGTCTTGGCGAATGTGAAGTTCATTCAAGAGAAGCGTTTGATAGGGAAATACTTTAAGGAGGTAGACCAGGACACGGGGAAGTATGTGGTTGGCTTGGATGATACGTTGAACGCTTTGGATTCGGGTGCTGTCGAGACACTTATTGTATGGGAGAATCTTGATATCAACAGATATGCGATGAGGAACAGCGCAACCGGTGAAACTGTGATAAGATTCTTGAACAAGGAACAAGAAGGCAAGACAGAGAATTTCAAAGTAGGCGACACCAAACTGGACGTGGATGAGAAGATGTCTTTACTGGAATGGCTGGCTAATGAATACACGAGTTTTGGTTGTGCGTTAGAGTTTGTGAC
This sequence comes from Camelina sativa, assembly GCF_000633955.1. Classification (NCBI taxonomy): domain Eukaryota; kingdom Viridiplantae; phylum Streptophyta; class Magnoliopsida; order Brassicales; family Brassicaceae; genus Camelina; species Camelina sativa. Next base: position 25,337,655 of record NC_025698.1, on the reverse strand, counting down.
AAACCAATCAGAGGAAGGGTCTAAGTTTTGTAAAGGGTATGGAGGGATTGGAGCGATACTTCGTTACCAGCTTGACCTGAGTGCCTTTGATCCTGAGGATGGAGAGGTTATTGATGACAATGACGATGTTTCTGATTAGCCATTAATCAAATCCTCAACCTTGTCGGTTCAGGAAGATGGAGCAGAACCACCAGCTCCAAGCCTGAACCAGCCTGCGCGGGCTCTCGGGGTCACCACGCAGAAGATAGTTCGAAAGTCATCAAAGAAGCATCTATCTCCAAAGGTAAGGGATCATCTCTTCAATTAAAGCTGAGTTTCTTTTTTTCTGAACTCTTTGTTTACACTCTGAATTGGTGTGTGTTAAACTTGAAACAGGTGAAGAATGAAGAAACAGGTGGAAATTAAACTTGTCTCGGCTACAACTCACCGAATCACCTTTGGTAGCGTTCATGTCGTTCTACAACATCTACGGATCGTTTCTTAACTTTCCTATATGGTTTTTTTTTTTTTTTTTTTCCTTTGAAAAGTTACTTTGAGTCAGAATGGTAATGCTCTGTCAGAGAAGATCTTAAAAGGTTACTTTGAGTTAGCGATTTGGGCTTGTATTTCTCTCCATTGCATATGGATATTGTTTTGTGTTGGTGTTTAAGTTGAACGACCAATAGTTTTCCCTTTGCGTATTTGTTTTGTTTTGCAAGATTGGTAAACTAATTAAATATTTTCAGTTTTAGTTGAAATTCTATAATACATTGAGCTCTAATATGTTGTTGAATAAGTAAAGGAATTGTCTGCTATAACTATATATATTTGCTTAATATAACCGATGATCAAAAGCAAAGAAGGCGTCAAGAGACATTGTCATAATTCCTTTTTTTCTTTTCTTTACACTTTTCCTTTGTTTTAGCTTTGGCTCTTTAAAACCTATGAACCCTAGTTAGTTCTGTTAATCTTCCATTTTTGCATCAGGACAAGCTCTCTCGGAGATTGTTTATCAGGCTTTTTATAAGCTCTTGAGATGATTTTATAATCTCTTGAGATGATTTTTGTTAATAAAATACCTGATTTATTGTTAGGCTTTTTTACTCAACAAAAACTAGTCTAACCGTACCGAATCAAACTAAACAAAGTCAAATTAATTTAATAAAATTTGATCGAGTCAAAAGTAATATGAAAAACCCATGATTCGAGACAATTAACATAGCCCTACTCTCATTTGAAATTAGACAAACAAACAAAAAGAAGGATAAGAAGATGTTATAATTATTTCCGTTATAATTGGCTATTACACCATTACTCTTATTAATTAATCTGATGTATCGTCAATTTTATAACACAAGAAAAACTCATTTGAAATCATACAAGAATAATAGTTAACGAGTGAAATAGTATGATAAACTGATATAGATGGAAAAGCTGACCTGAAAATGAATTAATTCGACATTTATAGTAATAGCATGATGTTTTTGAGTTTTTAGCCTATCCAAATTTAAAAGTTGTAACCAAACATTACACAGTAACATTCTTATATATACATAATCTGTTTATGCTGCCTAATCGACACATCATGACATCAATCATCTAATGGAGCCTCTTATATTAATATGAAGCTATTTAAAAAAATCATTCGTTCCCATCGGGTTTAACGGTGACCCGGGTTAAGAACCGGTCGGGTAAACGGGTAACGGAGTGCTACGTGGTGATCTCGGTGGCACCTCATTTAACAGCCGTCCGTTGCAGTCGTAATTAATCACACCCGAGAAATCCAACGGCTCGCATTTGCCTCCCATCAAAATCTCTCTTTGCCAAAGACCGTGCTCCTCCTCTTCTGCCGCCGCCGCATTTTTCTCGGCCGTGTTTTTCCGGCCGATCATCGTCATCGCCTTGTTGCTCAAAGACGTGAACAACTCTTTAGTCCGAGGAGACCTCAGCGGCGAGCTTGTTAGATTCCATCGGAATCTTTCTCCTATGCCTTCTCCGCCGCTTCGAGTTCGCTTCTTCGGCTTTAGCTTTAGCTTCTTCGAGAGCCGATTCGCGTGTCTAGCGCAAAGAACCATTATAGAGACAAGAAAGCTCACGCTTAGACGTTTGTGGGACGAAGAGGAGGAGGAGGAGGAGTTATGTTCCGGCGTTGATCGGTCCATATCCTCGCCGGAAAAGAATATAAAGAAGTTACCAAAAAAAAAAAAAAAAATTGTTTTCGTTACCTTTTTTTAGGGTTTAACTAGTTAAACTCAATAATTTGAATTTGATCTAGAGGCGATTTAGTCTCTAGTGTCTGAAATGTATGTGTTAAGTGCTATATATAAGTAATGGACACGTTAACGAGAGTTAAGAAAATGGTTAGTAGGTTACCGGTGGAATCGGTCGTCTTTGCTTAAATTGATTTGTATATCATATTGTCATTATGTGGTCAATGAGTTCTTGAATATAATTAATAAATTTGAAACTTTCGTTTTCGTTTTCTTTAGATTTATGTTGAATATTTGAAACTTCAAAGAGCATGCGAGGGATATGCTTAACGAACTTTGTCTTATGCATTAAAATTATTGTTATAAAGAAGTATAAGCTAGGAAACGAGACATATACTTGGTCTACTATATATTTTAAATCCTAGTATTCAATTTCATTACAGAAAAGGGATTGGGTAATTTGGGTCTTGATGCCTAATTACATGGTTATTACTATAAATACTAGCAAGTCCCTTTATTCTTATTGACCAATAGCATTTGATCTTTGCCGATGTGTATGCGGTGAATATCTGATGAACATAATAAGAAATAATGAACGGTTTTGGGATTTGGAGCGTTTTAATTTCTGTTTGGTGATTAACAGAGAAAACTTACCAAACAAAAAAAGAATCAACGATGGCCCTGTTCGTTTTACTGTTGCGGCGATGGCGATCAGCGACCAAAAAAACAGCTTTACTTCTCTTTAAAAATCTTCATCTCTCCCTTTTTCCAGTCGCTGCGACTTAAATCTTAGGTTAAATCTTATGATTTCGGATCGCCAGATTAATTAGCGACACCACCTATACCTTGAATTAAAAGTAGCGACAGTCGCTGGTTTTGAATCCATTGATTCAGATCTGCGAAGGAGACGATGTACAAAATAATTAGCAATATAAAAAAAAAAGTTTTTAATCAGAAATTTGCGGATTTAACAGTTTTACCCTTTAAAATGCTTGTATTTACAATATTAGCTTGTCTAGAAAACAGTCGCAGGTGGAGTCGCGCGACTGAAAAACGAACAGGGCTGATATATATACATAACGATGATTGGTGATTATACGTGCTGCATAATAATAATAATAATAATAATAATAATAAAAACTAGTACTAATAGATAAGAGGAACGTAAACGTCACTTGGACGGCCATGAATGATTTATATATTGACAGAATCGATATTCGATCTTCCATATCATTGATCGTGAAACAAATTCACATTATTGAACAAGATATATTGTCTCGTAATTTCTGTAATATTATTGATGTTCAAGTTCAATGGAATCTATGTTTTTAGTTAAACATATATATACTTATAACGAAAATGGAATAAACTTAACACTGTTGTTACCTTTATCCAAGAAAAAATAAGAAGAAAACTTAACATTGATATTAAATAAAGTTTACATTCTTTATTTTTTTCTAAGTTAACATTGACCGGATTATTGTGATTTGTAACGTAATTTTGTTTTTTTCTTTGTTTTTGATTTTCATTAGTAGCAAATTCATATGCATATTGAACAATAGGAACTAAATTTGTCTGTATTGCTGGATGGTTTGTCTGGCTCTTGCAAAATAATCTGAGTAGTTGAAAATTTATGGACGGAACTTGTTTTTTTTTTTTGTTGGACTTGTTCATCACTAAAGTTTTAAACGACTTAGATTGGTTGAAGTTAAACTAGATTTTAGGGCTGGGCAAAATAACCGGTAACTAAATAACCGACCGAACAGAACTGAAAAAAAAAACAAAATGAAACCGAACTGAAGTTTCTCAAATAACTGAATGTTTAGTAAAATCATATGTCCAAACTAACCAAAACGAACCAAACTGAACCGACAATTAAATGGTTAATTGAAATATCTGAAAACCTAGAATATACCAAAAATAATATATTTAATATTATGAAAAACTATAAAATAAACTTAAAATATTAATTATTCCTACCTTCAAAACAATTAAATACTTTAAATAATCAATATATTTAAATTTTATTATTTTAAATTTACAAAATTAATTACTATTTTGTTAAATCGGATCAGTATTTTTCTCTTTTTTTATATTTTTGTAATGTATTTTGGTTAATTTCGGTTATATTCGATTATTTTTGATTACTTTGGTTATATTAGGTTTATTTGGTTAATTTCAATATAATTTATGTTAGTTATGGTTATCTCTTCGACTAACCAAACCGAAAAACCGAACCGAACCAAAATTTCTAAAATATCAAAATGGTTATTATATTACTATATCCAAACTAACCGAAATCGAACACAACCGAACCAAAACCAAATGCCCAGACCTACTAGAGTTCTAGTCTTAGATTCTTTGTGAATCCAAAAATCCCAATAGAAAAGACATTTATGTCGTCAATAGCATTAGTTTTACTTTTTTTTTTGTCATCAGGGTTTTTCCATTCAAATATGAAAGGATTACAAGTAGTAAGTTTGTAATGTGATCAAAAGTTACTAAGGGAAAATGATTACACAGAATCAACATTTCCCTCCAAAAAATAGGCTCTAGACACTTTAGCCAAAAGGGAGACTGAAACCAAAAATTAAAAAGAGGAAGAGAGTCTCTCATGATCAAAGAGTTCCTGTAACCAAGATGGAAAACCAACGGCTACATAAGATTGCAACAAGGCATAATCTGGAACACTTTGAGCAATGAGAGAAGCTCCTCTGTTTTCAGATGGCTTCTCTAACTGTACTCTCTAATCTTGAGTTCTAGTTAGTTGTAGCAACATTTCTGATTGTTGGTAAGCGAAGGAAGGTCATGCCTTCAGTCTTAAAATCGCCCCAACCAGAACCGCTGATTTGATTTTCGTAACCTTGTGACTAATCATACTAAGGACCGACCAAATGAATCCATGTAAATCTGCTTCATCCTTAACCAAAGATCCTATTAGCACTTTTCTGCTATGCATAAGCACCTGACCAAACTCATCTCTTTCAACCCAGGCTGCGCCTGAAAGTGTGTTCTTTTTTTCTCTAGAGATGCCTATGTTACACTTTAACCAACCTGGGGGACGAGGTTTCCAATGAGAGCTTTGAATTTGAACCTCTGCTTCTTCTGCCTCATCACAAGCAACTTCAACCTGTTGGGAAATACTCCACTGCTCCGCATCCTCTCTGATTTTTGACACTGTGTCAACCGGATCAACCAATTTTGCCTCAAAGAAGAAATAATTTCTATTCTTCCAGAGGCACCAAAGTATCCAAGGGAAGAGCCTTCTGATTTCGATTGGGTAACGTGAGTTCTTTGACGAAGAGTAGAGGTAATGAAAGTTTGAGTGCACTGATAACTCGTCAAAACCATCTGGAGGAGACAAGGATCCAAATAAAGCCCACACCTGCCTTACTAGCGTACATGTAAAAAGGACATGATTGATTGATTCTCCTTCATTGCCACAGATTTGGCATCTGGGATCCAGCTTGATTCCTTTTTTTAAGATCAAATCCGAAACCAGTAGGGCATCACTAACTACTCTCCACAGGAATGATTTGATCTTGGGAACTTTTTGAAGAGACCATACCTTGTTCTTAATACCTTTGAGGGAAGGCTGCATCTCTGCTTCTCGAAGAAGGTCTGGATTTTTCAGAGTACTGGCTAGCCAGTAGCCCGATTTTACAGAGTATTCCCCACTCTTCGTGTGTTCCCAGCACCAGAAATCCTCTTTACTAACCACTGGTTTCTGTTTTTTGATAGAACAAACATCATTGGGAGGAAAAAGAGAGTCCAAAATGTCGTCGTTCCATGATCTTGACTGGGGACAAATCAAATCAGATACTCTCAGAGTCCAATCAAAAAAGATATTTTTCCTGTAAGGTGCTTTCCAACCGTTAACAAAAATCCATGGATCCATCCATACTCTAATTGAAGAACCATTACCGATCTTCTTCTTCAGACCTTTAACAAGAAGATCCCTACCATGAATGATACTTTGCCAACCAAAAGAAGGCCTATCTCCAATCCCTGAATCCAAAAAATCAACGTCGGTGCAGTACCGACTCTTCATCACCTGAGCAAAAAGACAATGTGGTTCTTGCAATATTATCCAAGCCTGTTTAGCAAGGAGGGCTTGATTAAAGTCTTCTAGATCCTTAAACCCAAGACCTCCATTCTCTTTGGATAAACACATTTTTTCCCAACTCACCCAATGGATTTTCCTTCTATGCTCCACTGCATTCCACCAAAAATCTGACATAGCACTTGTGAGATTGGCTATAGAAGTTTTCGGCAATTTGAAGCTGGACATCGCATAAACAGGTGTCGCCATAGCAACCGCCTTCAGGAGGATTTCTTTTCCACCAAGGGACAGAGAACGAGCAAACCAGCCTGAGAACCTGGATTTACCTTTGAGCCGCTGAAACATTCAGGGAGACCCAAATTTGTTAGGATTTTTGCTTCTGGGAGAGAAACAGAGCGATTCAAACTCTTTTTCCACTTTGTTAGGATTTATTTTCATTTTCTTTTGCTATTCTTTTAGATTTCGGTTCTGTACTCTTCTGCTCTATTTATATTTTCAATACAATGCAATTTTCGTTTATTTGTGTTTTTATGTTTTCTGCAATGAGATCTGAGTAGTGAAATAAAGTTTCTAGGGATGGGATAGACAAATAAATGTTCTTGATCGGTTAGGATGTCTTAGCTTGAATGTTTATTTTATATAAATTTCCTTCTAGGTGAGGTTGAAAGGGTTGTCATGGCTAAGCGACTTGCCGGCGCAAGAGAGGCTACTTGAGGTATTACAAGGGCCATAACGTGAACCTCCATGTGCTTGGAAGCAAAGAAATCCTCCAAAGGAGGTATCATACGGATGTGCGAAGGATATGTGTCAAGCCGTAGCAGAGCAGGTGGAGTCTCCCTCGCATAAAAGTCTTGGCAATGGAGGTTAAGGCTTTCACACAAAGCTTGCAGTCGACATGACACAACCAAATTTAAGTTCAGTGTTCCTGGCATTTAGTGGGTGTTGGTTTGTAACATTGGCGGGATGAAAACACTTATATATTTGAAGAACTTTGGGTGATGGCTGAGGTCGCTAGCTAGTATTGACATAGGGTGACTGATGGTTTAATGTCTAATGTAACCACAATCAGATTGTTGGCAATATGAATTCAGAGGTGAAATACCAAGCGACTTTGGGACCAAGGGAGCAAAGTTGATTATCACATAACAAGCAGAAACCAAGGATCTAAAAGATTGGTTAAGCAAACATAGAAGTCTAGTGGGTATATCTCAAAAGGGATCTTCTACCTAAGAGAGTATAGCCAAAGGCTAGACCTTGATACCAAGCGACTTTGGGACCAAGGGAGCAAAGGTGATTATCACATAACAAGCAGAAACCAGGGATCTAAAAGATTGGTTAAGCAAACATAGCAGTCTAGTGGGTATATCTCAAAAGGGATCATATGGGCTTAGGGATAGAAGCTGTTAATGGGTCTTCTTCAAAATTCAGGTCCACCAAGGAAAAGCTAGGGTTTTCGTTTGGTGTCACAAGGCAGATCGATGTGCAGCAGCGGATCGGAGGTGATAGCGGGATTTGCAATGAATGATACACATCCGGAGGAAACAGCTTCAGTCCTATCAAGTTTTGGCAAAGGAGTGGGGTTGAAGCAGATATCCAAGTAAGAGTGGAAACCGTGGTCCTGAGAAAAAACTCGCCGTGCGCCGTCGACGACTTCCCCCGGCGAGGCACAACTGATGGTACAAGCATAAGCTCTCTCACATCAACGAAGCCGAGATGAAGTTTTCAAATGAAAACGAAATTCCAGATCGTGACTTGTTTAGCTCAATGGATTTCAGATCCGCGTTTAGGAAGACTGGGAACAAAGGAAGGGTGGAGGAGTTCGCCGGTAACCTGGTCCAACCTTTGATTGGTGAATTGCCCAGATTTGGAGTTTTCAAAGAAGATTGAGAGAAGTAAAAAAAGGTTAAAAAAAGGGGGAAAATGAGAACAAAAAAGGATCTAAAAAGAGAGGAATTGAAACTAAGGGGAGCAGATTTAAGCACCATCCGAAGCCGGAGAGTGAAGGTGAAGAGGTTGTCTTGAAGTTCGTGTCTGAGAGAGTTTTATATATATATTAGATGATTAATACAGAAACCCCACACCATGTATTTGTTTCTATGTACTTTAATTTATACTTTAAATGCACACTTTACTACTAAATTGTAGCTGAAATCACATAAATTATGAATTGACTATTTTTTCCATTCATTTTCATTTATACACATTATAAACTATAATTGTAAATCTTCTTATTAAATTATTTTGAAAAGTAACTTTTATCCCTTGAATTCTTATAAATAACCGTTCTCACATCATCATCCACCATATCTCAAATTTTAAATATTTTCTTTCTTTTGTTTATGTTCTTGCATGGATTCAAACCTCATGGTAAGAGTGTGATTATATATTTTGTTAGGTTTATCTTATATTTTGTTCAATTTTATGTATTTGTTTCTATGTATTTGTAATACTGTACTTTAAGTTATACTTTAAATCCACACTTTACTATTAAATTGTAACTGAAATCACATAAATTATGATTTGACTATTTTTCCATTCATTTTCATTCAAACACATTATAAATTATAATTGTAACTCCTCAAAATTAATTATTTTAGAAATGTAAATTCTATCCATTGAAATCCTATAAATAATTATTCTCACATCATCACCCACCATATCTCAAATTCTAAATATTTTCTTTGTTTTGTTTCTGTTCTTGCATTGATTCAAAACTTATGGTAATATATTTTGTTAGATTTATCTTATATTTTGTTCAATTTTATTTCATTGTTTTTATGTATTTCTTCATTCATTCCTTCTTTGTCTTTTTATTATTTTTAATTTTCAATTATATATGTATAATAGCATGTTCAACTATAGCTTCTTGTAAACAAATTGTAATTGTGTTTGTTTTAAAGTATAAAATAATATTTATCTACTTAAAACATCGTTTCCGCTCATCAAACATACCGTGTTGTAAACAAAAACGCTTATTTATGGCGATTGATCAAAATAGGTAATAACAAAGACCAAATCCAAAAAAAAAAAGATTCAATTGTAGTATTTACACTATATATTTTCTTTGACTACAAAATTTGTGGTTTTGCAATCTTTTATTCTTCTAGAATTTTTTTTGTCAAAACATTGTTTTCTATTTAGAAAGATATTTGTTAATCATTTATCACCATAGTTGAATTTCCACAAGTGTTATTACAATATTAATTGTGTGACAATGAAAGAGAAGAGATAATAAATTGACAACTTTAAGGTAACTGAAAAATTTCTCCCTTTGCATACAATTGTGGGTTTATAAAGACAGAAGCTTGGAGAGACTGAAAAACAAAAGATTTTGGGAGAGAGAAAAAAAATCAAAGCAGTGTCATTCAAAACTTCTTCTCTCGCAATTTCTTCTTTCTGGGTCTCTCTTTTTCACACTCAGATTCCTCCCTCTTTTTCACCTGCAAAAACCCTTGTCTCCCCGTTGTTTCGTTTCTTCTTCGGTTCAGGAACCGAAACGGGTCAAATAATTTGCTGAATCGTCGATTCTCAGGTATTTCGTCTTACCCAACTCATATCTTTCGATGTTTACCGGGAAAACGAAGCTCGATCATGACTATGTTGTGTGTTTTTGGAGTTTTTTCTCCGTTGTATGTTTTTGGGGTTTTTCCTCCGTAGTGGGTTTGTTGTGGTTTCAAATGTAACCAGGTTTAAAATTTTGGATATTTTGGTTTGTCATGTGTACTGCTGCTTCAATTTTGTGGAAACGAGTGGAAAAATTGTATCTTTTACAGATTTGAGAAGTTGTTTTTTGATTAATTTTTTTTCAAAGACTTGATTTTTCTTTGGAAATTTATGGGTTTTCTCAAGTTAAAGAGCTCAAATATCTTTATTTCTCTATTTGCTTTACATATTCCAAGTGCTGACTAGGTTTTGCTTGTGTCTGGTTTCGATTTTTAGGGTTTTGTTATGGAGGAAGAATCCTCATCAGAAATGCCAGAAGGAGAGATTGTTGGAATCACCTTTGCTCTTGCAAGTCACCATGAAATTAAATAAAACAATACAATTAATTGATCTTTTTGCGCAAAATATTTATTCATATTGCGTTATTTACTTCCTTACAAATCATAATATTATGGTAAATATATAAAATATTGATAAATGATACTTCGTTAAAAAAATATATAGGATACAAATGGTTGCACAATTGAAAATGTTGAAGGAGTTAAAAAAATTATTCAACCAACTTTCACCATTTGAATGGAAGAGGTTGAATAAGTTGAAAAAAAACTATTTAACCCATTCAACTTAAAAAGTTGAAAAAAATAAACTAATCCTACAACAATTTTGTTCAACTTAATATTTTCAATTTTTTTTAATTTTAAACAACCATTTGCAGCCATAATTACTAAATGGTATTGAATAATAATAGGATACTTTTTAGTATAAAATATAATTAAATTTATTGAATATGAACAATAATGTATTTAAATTTAAAAAGAATATCACTACAATTTAAATGGGTGTCTTGTATCACTTAAATTGCATGACAAAACTAAGACATGTTTTTCGAGGAGCTTGCAGAGGAGTTTTGAAATGGCGTTTCTCCACCGGCAATGCTTCTCCGGCGTTCCCCTTTCCTAATCGGCATTACTCTCGTTCTGCTGGGGCCCTCTTTGTAGTTACCATAGTCATTTCCGGCGTGTTTTTCCGACATCCTCTCCGGTTCTTCCGCTTCTAATAGCGTTTTTTTTTCTCGGTTTCAATGACTCGACCTTCTTCGATGATTTCTCTGCGTCAGAATATTTCTTTTCCAATGGATCTGCTTGCTCGACCTTCTTCGATCATTGTCGTATCCTCCTTCTCCACCAGATCCGCCAAATCCTCCGCACCCTCCAGATCCTTCTCTGGCTCAGATCCACGTCGCTCATGTCGTCAAGTCACACAGGCTTCTCAGTCTCGTTGGCAGCAGAGTTGATTGCTCACTCTCCTGCTCAATCAACATGCCTCATCTCCTGTTCCCCCATGTATGCCCCTGTTCTTTGGTCTCTGGTTCTTCTACTCTGGAAAGCTCTTGGATGATCGTTGAGAGTGTGGTTTAGCTTTGTGGAATTTGGATATAGTTTTTACTCCTTTGATGAATTTGGATACCCTTGGATCCACATTTGTGCTTTGTTGTGGCACCTTTATCGCCTTAGTGCGAACCTTTACTGCAATATGCAGATTCCACTTTGATTTGGCTGTGTTAGTAGCCGCTTCGTTGCACATTGGAAAGAGCTCTTTGCTCTCCTTCACCATTCCAGATTTTCTGGTTCACCGGGGTATTTTATAGCCCTCATCTCTCCTTTAAGTAGCTTATTATCCTCCCAAATACTTCACTTGGTTTTAGTGGTATTATTACAGGGAGCATTGTTCTAAAGACTGTTCTACTTGAAGTAGAAGCGAGGATTATTGCTCAAGACTGTTCCCGTTCAGCCTTTGCTGACTATTTGTCGTTGGTGTCTTAAGAGGCCTCGTTTCCTCCAATTAAGAACCAGTCTACTTTGGTTGAGCTTGTTAGCTCCCATCTATCTGTTTATATGTGGTTTGAGTTTGTTAGCTCCCATCTATCCCTTTATCTATGTTTAGCTTCTGCTTTCGTTATTGTTGTTGCTTTACCTGCTCGAGTGGCTTGGTTTGTTTGGGCTTTTGATAGCCTTTTGTACCTTCTCCATGAGGTGACAGCTTGTCATGTGGGAAGTTTGTTAAAGGGTGGGGACCAGGGTTCGAGGAACGCCTGGCGTACCAATAACCTACTGGTGGATTTGGATGATTAGTTCCATTTCCACGGTGAGGGGTTAGGATCGATGCCCTACAAGGCCAGCTTGGGGTCCACGAGGACGGCTAGCAGAGGGCTAGTGGGGTCCACAGGACGGGTTGTCACAAAATGTCACTCAGACACCGGGTTTTATTGATAATGATCGTCCTCATCATGTGTGTCTCCTGTGGAAAGCACTATACGGTCTGAAGCAAGCTCCCAGGGCGTGGTATCAGGAGCACTGGAAATTTCATCTTCAATCAGGCTTCAAATCATCTCAAGCAGATGCAACACTTTTCATCTCTAAACACGAAGGTCACTATATCTACGTCATTGTTTACGTAGTTATCATTGCTGGTGAAGAGTACTTGGTTAAGGCGTTTAATACGTCCCTTGCAGCTCGTATTTCCTTGAAAGATCTTGGTCCCATCAGCTACTTTTTAGGCATTGAGGCTACCCACACCTCCAAAGGGCTACACTTGATGCAGCGTAAGTATATTACTGACCTTTTATCCAAGACAAACATGCTCAACGCAAATCTTGTTCCCACTTCGATGACGCAAAAGCAGCTCACGCTGTACTATGGCATGCCTCGTGAAAATGCCTTTGAATATAGATCGGTAATTAGGAGTTTGCAATATTTAGCCTTCACCAGAGCTGACATTGCTTTTTTGCGGTTAATCGTTTGTCTCAGTTTATGCCCAAAACGACGAATGAACATTGGCAGGCTGCCAAACGTGTACTCCATTATCTTGTGGGCACAAGGTCTCTTGATATTTTTCTTTTCTGTGATGCTACTCTCTTGATACATGCCTTAACGCAGATTAGGGTTGCGATTAAGGTACGTACATTTCCACCAATGCGTACATAATTTATCTAGGCAATAGCCCCATCTCTTGGTCTTCGAAGAAACATAGGAGTGTATCCCACTCTTCTAATGAGGCTGAATACAGAGTTGTGGCTAACACGACGTCCAAACTCTGGTGGATTTGTTCCCTGCTCACTGAAATGGGTGTCACGCTTCCAACAGCTTCTGTTATATATTGTGACAGTGTTGGTGCCACTTACTTATGTGCTTATCTCTTGTTCCATTCCAAGATGAAACATATAATTCTCGGTTATTTCTTTGTCCACAAACACAACCAGTCCGGAATGCTAGGTGTAACTCATGTCACCACTGCTGATCAGCTCACCGATGCATTAACCAAACCACTAGCTGGCGCACGGTTCTATGAACTTAATCACAAGATTGGAGTCAAACTACTGTCTCCATTTTAAGGGGGTGTGTAAAGGAGAAATATAGAATAAGGACATATTTGTAATTAGTATTGAAAAATCCCTTATGTATATATATTGTAACACAATCTCATAATAAGAACCAGTCGCTTTCCTACACTATTAACATCGTCAATAAGGTTATTTTAGTTACCATATTTATAGATTTGTGATGTACCAATGTTCTTATGAAAATGTGACTAATTTGTACTTGTTTTCCATTTTTGAGCTTTTCATTTTTGTAGTTTGTAATTTGTACTAATTTTTGAGCTCTACATCATTTTAAGCTTTTCATTTTTGAGGTTCAGTCTTAATCATGTACTTTTTTGAATATAGTGAATTTTTCTTTAAACAAGATTACCACTCGTGCTATTGCAAGAGCTGAACTTCATTTTATACAAAATTGTGTATAATTTTAGTATATTCAAATAATTTTTAATATTTTCATTAGTTTTAAAACAATCTCATCATATAATCTTAACATTTTACATTTATAATTTGTTGTCCGTTTTAAAGATCATAACTCATTTTATAATATAACTTATTAATTTAACTTGTGGTATGGAATAAATATGTTAAATATATTTATTAAAAAAATTAGAGTATTTTAGATCATTTTTTATATGTTAAATATTTATCATATTCTGTAAAAATGTCAAGTTAAGCTTGAACATTAGAATTTACCAAGAAACTGTATTTTCCTGATCGAACATGAAATTCAAATTCTCCAACATATCTAAACAAAAATCCACAAATATTCGCTTATTCGTAAGGAGATAGTGTGTAACAAGTGTAATTTGATTAATAATAGTTATATACCCAAATTTTGTTAGAAAATGATAATATTGTTTGTCTATGGAAAATGATTTTTAATAACGGTATGTTAAATGATGTTTTTGAAAAAAGAATTTTGGATTTGACCTATAGCCCGATATCATGAATGTGTTAAGTATAATTATTTTCCTTAGTTGGTTATTTGAATAATTACTACAATTGGTTATAAATCTATTAGACATTAGTATCTTTAATGAAAATAAATTTAGGTTAATTTGTAATGGTATTATATTTTTTTATGATATGGACTACACTTTATGTTGTGTACATCCAAATTAATATAGTGGGGATTGTTATTTTTATTGGTGTCATGAAAATATGTTTATGTATGTTGATTGGGTATTACTGATTGTTACCTTGTTAATTCGGTAGATATATCCAGATGTTAAGATGTACATCCATTTGTAAGGAAATGATGTATTTATAATATTACAAATAATAACTTTAAGTTGTGGTATCTATTAAAATAGTAAGAGTTTATTATATAAATATTACAAATAAAATGTTATATTAGCAGATGTACTTCCGTTTTAATAAGTAGGAAATATCTATAATATTACAAATAATAACTTTAAGTTCTAGTATTTATTAAAATGGTAAGGGTTTATTGTTAACAAATGTTTCCGTTTTAATAAGTAGGGGATAATAGTGGCATTCATTAAGGTAATTAGGGATATATATATATATATATATATGATTTTTTTTATATTTTTTTAGATATTATGCTTTGGGTTCAAGAATTTTTATAGTTACTATAAGTAATACAACTAAAATCTATACTATCTATAATCACCAGAAACTAAACTAGCCTGTGATACACCTAAATTATAAATAACATAATTTTATAATAAAAAAATCATGCATATATCTATTGTATAGTTTACAAAAAAAGTCATGTATTTCCGAAATAATAAAGGTGGAATTTATTCCAAAATCATAACATTCTTGACTTTTTGGATTTTGGACAAAGGAAAGGAACAAAAAAATAAGAAGTTGATAAAGTACTTTTAAAAGTCAACTGTATCAGTAAACCGATTAAAAAGCTAAATCAGCTTATTTTGTTTCAAGTAAGGTTAGTATTAACCAAATGGAGATAAAGATTAGAATGAGGTGGTGTCAATCATATATATCGGTCCTATTTTAACATATACAATCAAATAGAGATAATAATTATGTCATAATCTCATAAATAATAAAATATAGGAACAATTGACTAATATTCTTATCAATATTTATCAAATAAAAATATTAATACATGCATTAAAATTTTAAAAATAAAATATGTTGAACTATACTATACATATTCTTATCCGTTGTCAAAAACAAAAACAAAAAACATGTATTTATTAGTCATTACATATTCAAAATTTTATTATTTTCAATTTTTTATTCTTTCAAATTTTCTATTTCGTTCAAATTATTTGAGATCAACTATATTATAATAAATGAATATTTTTATTTTGAGGTTTATATCAAAATTTATACTCTATAAACAGATATTAGTTCATTTGGTATGGACACATAAAAAAAACAGTTTTTTGTGAAATGAACCCAATAATCTCTTTTACACCAAAATTCTTCTAATTATTCATTTTAACTACCAAATTCCAACGATTATTAATATTCAAAAATACACAATTATCCTATGTATTTTTAATGTTAGAGGTTTGTCAAAAAAAAAACATAGAAATTTAGGTTTTGAGCTGTCAAATCAAATCCTTCCTCTTCGTCTCAGCCCCTATCTCTCACTCTCTCTCGGTCTGCAGACGTGAACAACTTCAGATTTCTAAATTTGATCTGGAAAAGAGAGAGAGCATTATGCAGGTAACGATTTACAGCTTTGATGAAATATCTTTTTGCTTTGAATCATTAAGATATGAAGCAATGTTGGTCCAACGATGGTAGATTTAAGTAGCCTTCTGTTTTGTACCAAATTAGCTTTTTCTCTAATTAGATTTTGTCTAATCTTGAACACAGTCTATGATGAAGACTGTGGAGACTGAAGCTGGTGGTGGTGGTAGTAGCTCTGAAGAATCGGAGAGCAATCTGAACAAAAATGTTGCTACATCTGTGGAGGAATTTTCAGGTATCATCTGCTTCTAGAATTCTTTAGGTTAAAAGTTGGTAGTTTATCATCTGCTTCTAGAATTCATTAGCTTAAAAGTCGAGATTTGTTGGCTGTAGATTTACTTATGTTTCCGAATATGCTTGTGGCCCCCTCAAAAGGAGAAAGGGCGAAGCGTGAACCATCATAAAAAAAATGCAGGCCACACAAAGTTACAGTTAAGGTACAAAAATGTCCAATTTTGGGACTGTTTTTCTTGGTTTGGGTCTTTTATAAAATGAAATCTCTTCTGAATCATGTATGCGTTCATTATTCTTGTCTTCATTTTCCTTTTTTGATTCCTGCATTTCCTTTCATGATTCCTGCTGCATGATGACAATTGACTTTATATTTTGCAGCCTATACATGATAGACCATTAAGATTTTGTACGGAAGCAACTAGCAAGTCATCTAATTAGTATGCTCTAAATTTGCACTAATATATATTCGTAAGTAACCTTATGCGATCCCCAAAAGCTCTCCTAGCGAAATTTTCCACTCAAATGATTCATTATTTTGAGGCAAAATTTGAATCAACTAGGAGATGAGAACACAAAAATAGGCTGATGGATATGTGACGGCATGTTTTTTTTATTCCTAAGACTTTTATTTAAAAAGACTGTATAGCAATTATGTAATATTCCATGAAGTTTTTTTTTTCTCTCGTACGCATTAATAAGTGGAAGTACTTATATGATCAACAAAGAGGTATCTGAAAACTAAACAGAAGAAATAGGTTATATTTTTGATAAACTGGCCGTAAGAACTGATGTTTTAACACCAAAAGAGTAGACAAAGAATTTGTTTTACATTTTTTTCTCTGTTCCACAAAGAACAGATTTTGAAGGGATAAATTAAAAGAGTACAAAAGGTCTCTATATGCTAGCATTACTTTTTAATATATAAACGTTTTGCTTTCTGATCTATCTAACTAATATAAAATTGTTGAGAAAAAAAAAGAAGATTAAACTTACATTACATGAAGATGTGTGGTGTCAAATGCGGATCTCTTTATATTTGAACCCCATATAGCTGATGGATTCCATAGATCTTATGCATTCACAAACACACGCACTCGATTTTATTCGTGGCGCTGTATATACATAGTTTAATAAAACGAGTAGTGAACAAACTCCACCTTTTTGTTGACATTTGGAAAGAGTGATTAGGTCCAAATCATATAATTAAAAGGGGATAATTGTTATTTTTTGCAGATGATAAGTCAATACCAACCATGTGATTTTTGAGTGAAAGTTTCTGAATACATCGATGACTTATATTGAACTATGTTACTGAGAGTATTTTAGTGTTGAAGAGTGTATAGACGATGGCATAAATGATACTTCGGGTTTCGATATAGTGTTATCTTATATATATAGACTCACATTATACAATAACATTGATAGTTTATACGGTTAATGTATATGATATATATCTCCTTTCTTGCATAATATAAGAAAAATAATATCATGCGTAAGCAATTTTAAATTTTCACAACAAAATATATAAAAATCATTTTTTATAGTGAGTGTGTGTATATGTTTGTCTAATAACTCAAACACACTTTCACTCAAATATATCTGCCAAGTATTCAACACTGTAACAGAAAAATATGTATTCAAAACAACATATTATTAACTCGACGTACCTTATCTCAATATGAACAATATAATGTACTTTGTACTCAACATAAATAGAAGCAAATCACATATATTAATTATGTTCAGTGAACATAACAAGTACTTCATTGGATAATGGAGAGATCCATAACTATATATATATATATATATATATATATACAAAAACTGAAGCTTTTAATAGATATTAATGAACCCGCTTCGAAGTAAGAAACCATGATAAACAAATATGATGGTTACATCAATTTCATACACTTCACAATATATAATCATGATCCATGGTCATGAATGTTGTCATAACACTATAATAATCCAAAAAGCAACAAAAAATCTATTGAAAAAAAGTATAACAAAAACCTTTTAGCTAGTGATGCAAAGGATTTGGACCGCTAGGTACGATCCGTTCCTCATCATTGTACCATGAACCGGTTTCTTTTCCGGTCAGGCTTTGACTTTGACGTTGAGTGCGATCTTTGTTCTTCAGAAACGGTGTGAAATCAAAATTACTTGCTAGAACCCTCTTATGGCCAAGGCCATTAATGCCGGATTTGCGCTTGTAAGAAGCCGTCAAAGCAAAAGAAATAAGAAGCAAAACGAACAACGCAGAGAGAAGAGAGACGTGGAAGAGGAAACTACACGGCTTAGGTTGTTTCTTCATGGCCATGTAGAGAAAATTTTGATGAAGATGAAAAAGCAATAGAGTTCATGGAGACACAGAGAAAGAAAGAGAGATAAGAGAAATGGTTAGAGAAAAGGATATGAGATTTTATGATTAAAATAGGTGTTTCTTTAATGTTAATCTCCAAGAAATTATAGCTTGAGACCAGTTTTATATAAGTTTGGAACAATAAGTACATAATAATGTAATTACTGTGTTAACTTATGATATGGATTATTCACATATTAGGCATATATCTATGGGGTTTGGAGTATTGGATTTGTGAAAAAATGTATGAAACTGAGGGAAAGAAGAGAGTCAAAAGGTTACTTTACGTTCAAGGAAGAATGGAGGTGGAGTGGTACCATAAAAAAAGGCCAAATAGTCAAAGTTTTAAATTTATTACATTGTATTTGGTATGACCTAATTTTATTGGAGGTTGGGCACATTTTTTAACCTTACAACTTTAGTTTATATTTTTATATGCGTTACATAAGTATTATTGTTTCGATATACGGGTTCGAAATAGCCAAGAAATGCTCAAAATTAACTTTGGTGCAACTTTAATAAATAGGACAAATTAGATTCGGATTAATTGAGGTGTATAAATAAGTTTGAGTAGTCCGACGTTTTGAATATCGTACATTCGTCGCCATAATGCACGGTGGTAGTTGACTTGATGATGCCTTTGATATTACATTCGCTTTTTTTAGTTTCTACGGTTTTATTTTATCCAATACATATACATTTATTCAAAGAAAATTATGTTCACCTGTTAAGATACATTATAGTAGTGGCGGACCTGAAAATATTTTTTACCGAGTCAAAATATATATATTTAAAAAAATATATAAATAAAATAAAAGTATTTTTTAAAAAGGAAAATTACAAGATAAATTTCATATTTAAGAGTCAAATAAATATAAAACTCTGTTAAAACATTTATGTAATGGTATCAAAACATAATAAAGTAGAAAAAATCACAATAAATAGAGAGAATAACAAAAATTTAGAATTTTAGAGGGTTCAAAACACAAATTTAGAATTTTAGGGGTTCAAAACAGAAAAAAATAGACCAAATATTACAAAAGTATAAAGACTATTAGATAAANGTATGAAACTGAGGGAAAGAAGAGAGTCAAAAGGTTACTTTACGTTCAAGGAAGAATGGAGGTGGAGTGGTACCATAAAAAAAGGCCAAATAGTCAAAGTTTTAAATTTATTACATTGTATTTGGTATGACCTAATTTTATTGGAGGTTGGGCACATTTTTTAACCTTACAACTTTAGTTTATATTTTTATATGCGTTACATAAGTATTATTGTTTCGATATACGGGTTCGAAATAGCCAAGAAATGCTCAAAATTAACTTTGGTGCAACTTTAATAAATAGGACAAATTAGATTCGGATTAATTGAGGTGTATAAATAAGTTTGAGTAGTCCGACGTTTTGAATATCGTACATTCGTCGCCATAATGCACGGTGGTAGTTGACTTGATGATGCCTTTGATATTACATTCGCTTTTTTTAGTTTCTACGGTTTTATTTTATCCAATACATATACATTTATTCAAAGAAAATTATGTTCACCTGTTAAGATACATTATAGTAGTGGCGGACCTGAAAATATTTTTTACCGAGTCAAAATATATATATTTAAAAAAATATATAAATAAAATAAAAGTATTTTTTAAAAAGGAAAATTACAAGATAAATTTCATATTTAAGAGTCAAATAAATATAAAACTCTGTTAAAACATTTATGTAATGGTATCAAAACATAATAAAGTAGAAAAAATCACAATAAATAGAGAGAATAACAAAAATTTAGAATTTTAGAGGGTTCAAAACACAAATTTAGAATTTTAGGGGTTCAAAACAGAAAAAAATAGACCAAATATTACAAAAGTATAAAGACTATTAGATAAATCTAAGGTGGAGTTATTGGTTCTATGATTTTAATGGATTTGGAAATCCAAATAAAAATCATGTGTTATTCAATCGTTGATTTTAAAATACTTATCAAAATTCTGTGTTATTGGTTATATGATTTACAAATACTTTTTAAAATCCCATGTTATTCATTTAATGATTTTTTTTTGGATTTCAAAATCCACATTATGTTTTAAATGGATTTACATGGATTTGAAAGTGTAAAATAGAAGGATTCAAATCCAAGGATAAAACATGTTATTTCAAAATCTATATGTTTTGATTTCCATTATTTACAATTCTATATAGATTTACAAATCACATCTCCAATAACACTCCCTAAAATTTTAGGAGGGAGGGGGGTATGACCCCCTTTCTTTCTTACTTTCTTACTGGGTCTGCCCATGATAATAGTTAGCATAAATATTCGAAGGTTTGTAAGGTTACTGAATATAATTATATATATATATTTATCAGAATTTTATTTTGTGTAGTATAAATACTTTTTAATCGGAAATTCTATATCAAAAAAACTATATAATTTTTTGATGATTTTTTTTCAAATTATATGAGTTGCCCTATTTGTTTGTTTGTTTGTTTTTTATAAAGATTTTTCATATTTAATGTATATGCAACTGTCAAATATCAAGAGAATGACCTTTAGGCATTAGTTATAATAATTGGAAAGTTGTATATGTATTGCATGCAGGCAGAAAACTATTTTGTAATGTATTTTTTTTATTTTGTTTGTTTTGTTTGTATTCTGTTATAATCTCAAATATTATAGTAATATTAAAATCCTTATATAAACGAAGCAAATCAATCAAAAAAGATGGCTGAAACTCTCTTCTAAATATTTAGTATCCGCATTTGCCAATGTTTACATAATAATGTTTTCACCCCCAAGTGTTTTAAAAAGAAAACAAGATTTGATCGCATAAATATAGTGCGCATGAATGTGATAACACGCAAATGTCGCATTGCAACGGACAATTACTTTAATTGTACTCTAATATTCCTATATCCCAAACTTTGGCCTCATTTTTCATATTAAATTATTATGTATATACTTATTTACTTAATTATTTTCATAAATTGACATATTGAAATTTGAAACCCACAAAAAACAAAGCTTTTGTAGTTCTTCTTCTTCCGTACATTACGTTAATTTGATTCATTCCCCAGCTGTAACCCAATGATATATATTAGGAACTATATTGTATATAATCTATCTTCCGTACAACAATGATTAAAATTTAACGCATCTATGGGCCTATAATTGAGGGGGGGGGGAGGTGACTATCCCTTAAAACAAATTAAGGAACGTGGCCAGTAAAGGCCCAAAGATTAAATACTGATGACTTTATTTATTCACTTGAAAAATTGTTTGCTAGTTCTAGGCATGTGCATTCAGGTTTCGGGTGGGTTTGGATTTTTACGAACTCGGGTAATTGGGTCGGAAAGTTTAGTATTCGTCTAAGTTTTATGGCAATTTGGTTTGGGTAGGTGTAGAATCGGTTTCGCTTCAGTTTGTGTGATTTTTTTAATTATCGATTTTAATTTTAAAAAAAAGTTTAATTGTAGTTAATTTGGTCAAGCTTTGCAAAAAAAAAAAAAAAATTGTATAACTTTGACAAATATAACCAAGAATTTTCGGATTACAATATTATTTGGAGTATATTGTTTGGTTTTCGCTTCGGTTCGGATACTTCGAGTAGAAACATTTGGAATCCTTTTGGGTTTGGGTGTGAAACCAAGTTTTTCGGTTTAGTTTTCCCAAATCTAGTAAATTCTATATTCTTAGCCATATAGAAATTTAAATTTCATGTTGCATCTCTTCATGAGATTTAAATGATTTTATGCATGTCGGTGTAAGATCTCATAGTTGATTTGAGTCATTAAAAGCACGTATTACTGAAGTATAAGATAATAAGAACCCTAGTCGGGGTGAGCAACACAACTAGGAAAGCTAAACGATCAAACTTGTCAATCGTCTTCATGAAAGTCTATCCAAACAAATTTAGACGATTAAGGGTCAGCCAGACTTCTAACTCATTTAGGAGAAGGCTAGTCACATATTACTGGCCCAAGAACTACTTGGTAACTCTGTTTTCTTTATATTGTAGTACACTATACATCAACTAGGTGGTAGATTTTATCTGATTGGATTCGGTTTGGTATAGTGTACTAACAAATATTTTGACTTCGATAATTATTTTTTACACATTATTCTCATTTCTGAATTTCGCATGCACAGTAAATACTAAATATAGAGTTTTACAATGTGATCAACATTTACAATGACAGTCTCAAATTGCTTTTGTTTTAACATAATTCGACATTTAAAACTTAAAAGTAAAGAAAATAATGAACTTTTTGTCTGAACTAAATTGTTTGCAATAAATATATAAATCGAAAAGTTTGCCAAACTACACTAATCATTTGCATTGCTTTCAAGTTGTAATATAATAAACCGAAGTAACCAAAATCTCTAAAGAACGAATGAGGATGAATTTGAAAGAAAAGTGAAGAGTGATCGTCAACTACAAGAATCTTATCCTATGGGTACTACTCTTTCCTTGTGAGTGACACAATAGAAAACGAACCCAAACTGATTGATGATGCTTGTGAATAAGATAAAGTCCCAATCAATCCCTTATCATGCGCATATGCACTGTCCCCTACTATCCTGCGCATATACAATTTGTCTAAATCTTATAATGCGCACCTCAACTTAAAACACCAAAAGAAAGAAAGAAATAAAAGTTTCACAAAACTCCAAAAGGTAAAGAATCTGACCCATTCACATACGTTTCACAAACTCTTATCATGCCCACCACACGATTAAACCAAAGAGAAGAAAGAGAGAGAGAGAGAGAGAGAGAGAGAGAAAGAGAGAAACAGAGAGATTTTTGAATCAATCGAATGGAGAGTGTGGTGGCAGCAGCAATATGGAGCAGAGAGGAAGAGAAGGCATTCGAGAACGCAATTGCGTTGCATTGTGTAGAGGAAGACATAACAGATGATCAATGGAAGAAAATGGCGTCAATGGTTCCAAGCAAGACCTTAGAACAAGTAAAGAACCATTACCAAATCCTTTTAGAAGATGTCAAAGCAATCGAGAATGGTCAAGTTCCTTTACCTCGTTATCATCATCACCGGAAAGGTCTCATCGTCGATGAAGCAGCAGCAACTTCTCCGGCCAACAGAGACTCTCATTCCTCTGGATCATCGGAGAAGAAACCAAATCATGGAACCTCAGGGATAAGTAGCTCCAATGGTGGAGGAGGTAGAAGTAGTGGATCCAGAGCAGAGCAAGAGAGAAGAAAAGGGATCCCATGGACTGAAGAAGAGCATCGGTTTCTTCTTCTTCTTCTTCTTCTTCTTTTATCTATCCATTGACATTTTGAGACTTAAAGAGTGAAAAAAAAAATTCAAAGATGTTACCTTTTATTCAATGCTCTGTTACCTTTTGGTTCAAAGATCTCACCTTTATAGAATCCTCTGTTTTTTTTGAAAGGTTGTTTCTTTTGGGTTTGGACAAATTTGGGAAAGGAGATTGGAGAAGCATTTCAAGGAACTTTGTGATCTCAAGAACTCCAACACAAGTTGCAAGCCATGCTCAAAAGTACTTCATCCGGCTTAACTCGATGAACCGAGATAGAAGGCGGTCTAGCATTCACGACATCACCACCGTGAACAATCAACCTCCTGCGGTTACAGGAGGGCAACAACAACAACAACAAGTGGTCAAACATAGACCAGCTCAGCCACAACCACAGCCACAACCGCAACCGCAACCACAACCACATCATCCGCCAACAATGGCTGGATTAGGGATGTATGGTAATGCACCTGTGGGACAACCAATCATCGCACCACATGATCATATGGGTTCAGCTGTTGGAACACCTGTGATGCTTCCACCTCCAATGGGAACTCATCATCATCATCATCTTGGAGTTGCTCCTTATGCTGTACCGGCTTACCCGGTACCACCATTACCGCAGCCACATCCAGCTCCCTCGACTATGCACTGACAAAACAATACGGTTGGTAATAAAACTGACAATATTGTACTGAAAACTTGTGTACATGACTACATTCTCATAATCGAATAGCGAAACTGCGGCAAGTAATAATGTACAGCAGAGGAGTCTGTTTTTCCATTTCAAAAAAAAAGTCATTTCTCAATAAAGTTGTTGAAACAAAAGGCCTATCAGGATTTCATATTGAGACAGCAGAGATAAAGTTGAATAGAAAGCAACAACCAAAATATACTAAAGAGTGAAAGACCAAGTGATGGCTACAAGTTTTTACCAAAAATGCTAAAAGTAGAGTAGGGAAAATGGTCTCTCATGTTTCACTTATTAGAGAAGCTCTCCTGTAACTAAAAAACGTAGAAAATGATCTATTCTTCCAGGAAAAGGGAATTTTCCAAATCCAGAAAATATGATTAAGAGCTAATTAATATATTCGCTTCAATGTTTTTGTGTATGGGCTCGAGGCCCAACGAGTTTAATAAACGAGGTCAAAAGAGAAAACAAGCCAGTAGCCACTTTGCGGTTGTTGTGTCATTCACGTTTCGAAATTATGGCGCATATGGGCGGCAAAGATCACAGTACTATACCCAAATCTAAGAGGATTGCGAGGTGATGTTTTCTATTTTTCTCTCTTACAATGGTACCACTAGCTAGGAGTTTTTTTTTGTGTTTCTTGATTTCTCGAGCCATCATCTCAACTGCTAGTTTTATGGTATATTCTAAATGGTTGCTGCTGTATTTGTAGCCAACAAGTCAAAAGACTCAAAACTGGAATCATACAATCAGACGGAATTAAATTCTATTAACTTATACTCAGGTTACTACTACTTGTTTCTACTATGATCACCACTTTGTGTATATATATAGATGCTGTGTACACGGTGAAATTACACTGTTTTCCCATATCTTGTTTGTGCAGGCTGTTAAGAAATTATACCCTAAGCTAAACCCAATTTATCTACTGCCCATCGATGTGGAGTCGGTACAGTGTACTTTTACTTATTACCCGTCTAACTGGCTTGAGACCTTGTTTTGTTCTACATGCTGAGATCAATATTTTTCTTTAGTTGTGTCGTACTCGTGTACATGACTTGGACCAGCTAGTCGTCCATCAAGGCCACAGTATTAACCGTATTTTAGTAAATGATCCTACATTCCTACTCGTAAGACGGTCACATATCTTCCCAATATTGAGGTACTTTCTTAACATTTTTCTTTTTATTTTTATTTTTTTTGTCCATTGTCATTTTCTAATGCTATGGTGTAATGTAGATGCTATTGATGTTCTCGTCCTGTGCATACCTATTACATCTTTAATGTGCAGTGGTCTCCTCTAGGTGCATACCTCTTGGCATTGCAATCGGAGACAGTGACTAACTTTTGTGGTAATAGGGGTGCTTATTTCCCCTGTCGCATGGGTTATGATCATCATAAGGTTTGTTTCTCATATTGGTTAAAAAAACTGTGTTTCCGTTTTCTCTCCAAATATAAGATTAATTTATAGGACTGAGGATTTTGAGAATTACATTTTTGTTATTGAAGGCAGAGAATATGTTTGACATCTCACCAGGTAAGAAATACTTGGTATCACCAGGTGAAAACCAAACCCAAGCAAACCGAAAGTGAGTGCATCTTTGCTTCTCATTCTTACTTTTTACTTGCAATCTCACATTTTGATGCTGAGTGAAAAGATGATAAATACTTTGCCACACTTGTCAAAAACACTGTAGCTGTTTATGAGAGACTAAGACTTTCAGCCTGCTATGCCAAAAGCATGTTAACTTTGATGACGCTGTGGACATGTCTTGGTCTCCTACTGAACCCATCCTTGCACTGTTGAAAGGTGATGGCAAGCAGAAGCTTACCAACAAGGTTGTTTTTGTGAAAATCCCTGGCCAAGTGGAGCTGATGCACAAGGATGTTCTCAGCGCTAGCAACTGTAAGATGCACTGGCAGAGCAATGGAAAGTATCTTGCTGTCCAAGTTACTCGACGTTGGTGCTCTCTGTTTGAGATTTTCCGCTTCAGTGAGGAAGAAGGGCATTATTACCAACGAGGTTCTTGAGTTGGACGAGAAAATCCTTGCTTTCGCGTGGGAGCCCAGCGGTCATAGGTTTTCTGTGATTCACGGAGACCAATCAAAGATGAGAGAGCATGTTTTTAGGATTACTAGTGGAAGTATTCATCATCATTATCTTACTCATAGTATACAAAATGAACTGATTCTCATAATTTCTTCAAAAATTAAATCAAAAATAGTTATGAGAATTAAAGAAGCCAAATATTTTTCTGTGATTTTGGATTGCACTCCTGATACTACCCATCAAGAGCAAATGTCAATAATTTTAAGGTGTGTGTCTATTTCCTCAAATTGTTTTAAAGTAGAAGAGTATTTTGTTGAATTTATTCAAGTAGATGACACAACAGGTCAAGGGCTTTTTGAAGTGTTTAAGGATGTATTAAAATCTCTAGATCTTGATATAGATAATGTGAGAGGTCAAGGTTATGACAATGGATCTAATATGAAAGGATACAAACAAGGTGTACAAAAAAGACTTTTGGATTTGAATCCTAGGGCATTTTATACACCATGTGCTTGTCATAGTCTTAATTTGGTTTTGTGTAATATTGGAAATAATTCGGTGAAGGTTAAAGATTTTTTTAGGGTAGTACAACGTTTGTATTCTTTGTTTGCTAATTCTATAAAGAGGTGGGATATTTTGAAAAATAATGTGAAAAGTTTAACTCTTAAGCAATTATCAACAACCCGATGGGAAAGTCGTGTTGAGAGTATTAAAGCTATACGGTTTCAGATTATGGATATAAGAGAGTCTTTATTTGAAGTGGCTGAAAATGATAATGATCCAATGATTCAAAATGAAGCTAAATCTTTAGCACTGAATGAGCTTAGTAGTTTTGAATTTTTGTTATCTACTGTTATTTTGTTTGACATATTGCATGTGGTAAATATAGTTAGCAAAAAATTACAGTCAAAGGATATGCAGATTGATGTTGCAATGACCGAGGTAAGTGCCTTAATCTCTTATTTTAAGAAATATAGAGAAGTTAGATTTGTTGAGGCTATGATAAAAGCTAAGGAAATTGTCACTGAAATTGGTATTGAACCTATATTTATTCAAAAAAGAATTATCCGTAGAAAAAAGCAATATGATGAAGTTAGTGGTAATAAAACTTTATTATCTGCAGAAGAAACATTTCGAATTCAATATTTTTTGTATCTCATTTATCATGCTATTAGTTCATTTAATAAGAAGTTTGAACAATATTAGTTATATGAAAAGATGTTTGGTTTTTTGTTTGATTCCACTAAACTGAAAATGTGTGATGATGAGTTTAATGTCTCATTGTAGTTATCTAGAAAACAGTTTGAAAAATGATGATTTAGTAGACATTGTTGGAGAGGAACTTTTTATTGAGCTAAAGTTTCTTAAGGAGCTTTTACCAAATGAAAATATGAAAGCTGGTGATATAATAAATTTTCTTGTATCTTTTGATAGTTTTCCATATACTACAATTGCTTATAGAGTTTTACTAACTATTCCCGTTAGTGTTGCTTCGGCTGAAAGAAGTTTCTCCAAACTGAAATTATTGAAGTCATATTTGAGGACTTCTATGTCACAAGACAGATTAAATGGACTAGCTTTGATGGCTATTGAGAATGAGTTTTTGGAAGAATTGGATGTTGAAACTTTGATTGAGGATTTTGCTTCAAAACATGTAAAGAGAATGATGTTATTCACTTGAGCAATGTCTGATTTTTCCTTGTATTTTTTCTGTGAAAACAGTTACATCATAATCTATGAAATAGGATGAAAGGATTGGCTACAAACAAATTGTGACGATGATGCACAAAGACTTTTGCACTGGGTGGAGCTGATGTTTACGCTGGCACTGCTCATATGGTAGGTAATTACAGTTGGCTTGGCGCCCCTACGGAGGAATCATAGATGATGAGATGTTGAAGAATCAGAAGAGCCCACTACTTGATAGTGAAAAAGAATCATCTGGAGACTCGGCAACTGAAAAAGAATATAAAATGTTGGCATTTGAAGAAGAAGAATCTGAAACCTCGTCAAGTGAAGAAGTGTCAAGTGAAGAAAGCTCGGGTTAAAATGGGTTGTTGTGCCTTTAGTTCTTCTAGAAATTGAAACTAAAAATATAAGAAGTCTCTTTTAACTATGTTTTTGACAAATTTGTTCTTGCTTTTATGTGTTCGAACCATAAATTTATGGTTCCATGTGAGGATGTTGTGAAGCCATCTTATTTGAATTGAATCTGGTTTGTTCTTTGATGCATTCCAGTATTGTGTGAGCACAACCAGATTCTATCTCCTTACCATTCTGGTTTTCTTTTTTTTTTGGGGATAAAAATTTTTACGCCGTTGCCGGGGATCGAACCCGGGTCACCCGCGTGACAGGCGGGAATACTTACCACTATACTACAACGACTTTGATTGCTTCTTAATCTTTCATTACAGATCTCTATTTAGTTAAGTCCCTAGCTTGGATCATAACTCAGTAGCATAAGGCGAAGTCTTTTAAGCCAGGAAAAGAAAAACATGAAGAACAATCATGTTTACCTTTATCAGATAACTGATAAGAATCATTTTCACAAGTCAATACCAATTTATGTTTTCTTTTTCGATCGACTTATAATCATACAAGTTCCCACCATTTGAAAGTCAACAAGGTTACGAAGTCACTCTTTTTTTTATTTACTTGAGAGGTTTCATTTTGTATGTGATATAGGTACATACAAACTAATATGTGGATATTCGGCTGCAGTCTTTGTCGAATATATTCCCAAGTTATTTTATATACAAAACAAACTTTGGTTAAGGATTATGGCTAACATGTGTTACTATTGACTTATGTAGAGTTATAGACTTAACTCAAACTTTATTCAAAAATGTTACCAATCACTAACAAAACTAAATTTTTTGAAGTTGACTTTGAATAATCATGTGTT